>NC_056728.1:296072120-296174620 GCF_019279795.1 Protopterus annectens
CCCAGTACACTTTCCATTGCCCTACTTTACAAGGCCTGCTGGTGTCATTCACCTTAGAAGTACCTGTATACACTCTTCAGCCCTCTAAGCGCTGTGGCATGTGCAATAATTGTGCAATACTATAGCAGAAATAATTAGATAGGTAGGGGTTCTAATCTCAATACTGAGCACTATAGTAGTGTATGTGAAGCATATCCTTTGTAGCTGTTGTGTGCGTATGTTACACCATTTTAAAGCCTATTGATCTCCTCCCCATGGCATTACTTTAAAGAGCCTGTTAATGGCATCTGCCTCACGTGTAACATATTAAACTATACAGTCCATACCAGTCATCTGTACAGATGTATATGGAATATCCAGATGATTGCAACCTATATGTGGTCTATGCTCCCTAACAATGGGCATTTATGTGATATCATTGCCAAGTATGTCACAGTTACCATAGTGAGAGACATGCCAGCATCAGACATCCTATCTGACTGAAACATCATGCTGATACAAAGTCTGTTACTCTATCACTTGTCCAGATTTGTAAGAGCAATAGATGAGACCAGTCACTATTTCTGATGGTTTATCCCACCATCCAAGAAGGCATTCCCAAGATTATGTGTTGTAAGATGTATGTGGAGCATGTAATGTGTATGTAGCACTATAGTACATGCAAAGTAGGGTTACTAATCTGTCTATTGACAACTATGTTTCTGTTTTTATATGCACATCCCATGTGACTGTCTTTACTATATGTATGCGATGGCTATACCATTTTTGTGTGCCTCTTCCACCCTGTAAACTCCCCCATTGCCAACCTAGTTTCAGCCCATACAGATGTCATCCACCATACAAGCACATTTATACAGTTTGTAACAGAAAGGCACTGTGGTGCATGCAATGGTCATATCACTTTGTATTGTACATAAATAGATAGGTAGGTCATCTAATCTGAAAAGTGTCAAATCTATGTGCATGTGTGTTTCAATGCATGTCCCCATGCAGCAGTGTATGTGTGTGTCAGATGGCTCTACCATGGTAAGGACCTCTGAACTCACCATTGGCAATCCTAACAGCTATGGCAATTGTCACCCACTTGAATAGTAGTGACAGACACTGCAACACTACATTAAATCTGCAGTATTTGTGTTATGTATCTAGCACTATTGTTTGTAAGACTGGGTAGGCAGAGTCTATGCTCTGCCCTTCAACAGCTGCCCTAGGTACAGGACTATGACTCTGTGTGTACTATCAGCATTAGAGGCCAGACTTGCATATGAGATAGCAGACACACATGCTGGTGATTGTCTGGTTAGACTAACACAGTCTGACCTGTGTCAGGAATACACACCCCAAACCTATCATATACAGTACCATGCATACCCTCATCAACTGCATCAAGGTTGCATGGATGGGACAGAAATGGCAGGGGCAACAGATGCTGATAGGTGAATCTTTTGTGGTTAAAGTGATGGCTAAGCTTGTGAGGGACCTAGTGTCAGTACTCAAGTAACCTCCTCTGTATGTATGAGCCTGTGGAACTACCGAACACCCAAGTGTCATGTATGAAGACTAGCTGGCTACGTTAAGGGGTATGTATGCAAGGTCACACTGTCTGCCCCAATTGTCCATCACACACTGTTGCATGCATACACACCTGGCAAACATGTACAAATACAACTGTAACTTGACTATCAAATGGTCATTGTGTTTCCACTCTGCCATACTCATTGTTGCTAATGTCAGCAGGCCCATAGCCTGCAGACACACAGACACCTGGAACACAAACATAATACAGTATGTGAGACTACAGTCAGTCAGCAGTACTAACAGCAATAATGCATCATGGCTAGAAAGGTACATACACTTTGATGTGTACCCATAACTATTGCCAGCAGACAGCACCTTACACAGCATTACATTACTACACTGTACTATATTCTCCCTGTGCATCAGACCCATTATAGTATGTCCCTGCATCAATGGTATGGATAACAGGGATGTGGCACAGGTATCATCACATGCACAGGGTGTGGTGTGGGTTTGCCAGAGGCCTAGGCCAGGTCATATGGTTGACATCATGTGTGTGTGTGTGTGTGTGTGTGTGTGTGTGTGTGTGTGTGTGTGTGTGTGTGTGTGTGTGTGTGTGTGTGTGTCTGGAGGGGTAGTGTTCAACTGGGCCTTGCAGAGGAGCTGTGTGTGTCTGGCAGTTACCTTCCTGTGATAGAGATGTGTGAGTGTCTGTATGCACACAATCAAGACATGTGGTTGCCCTACACAGTAGTATGTTGGACAGCCATGGACTGTACATGTCAGGATGTACAGTTCACCATCTCCCGCCAAGGACATGGGAACTGGTTCTGCCAGGAGTCTCACTGGCACCTCTTCTCCCCGATGGTGACTGCTGTCTGCTGGATCCATGTCCCTGACAGGACTGGCCAGGAGCACATGCCCATGGCCTGCTCCGGTGTGGTGTGGACAGCACCTTCCTTTTGGTAGTGCTGGTGGTACTGCTACTACATGTTTGTGAATGGGCCCAGCCACGTGGGCTCTCAGCTGATCTTGTTGCTGACCTATGTCCACATGACCAATGCCCTATTCCCACCACATGCTCAAGCAACAGAAATTGCACAGTCCAGCAATGACAATGTCTCACCCCACCATCTATCCACAACATCACCAAAATGACATACGACATCACCAATGTTGTGGAGGTCATCACGCATGGCAGGAAGTGCTGCATTCATGACCCTGAGCATCTGTCTGATGTTGCAGTTAGTACGTGCCTGTGCCTCCATGATGGACTGAAACATGCATCTGATGACACCTGCTGTGACACTTGCAACAGGGCCTTGATGGGCAGCAGTCCTTCTTCAAGCAGCCCTGTCCATCTGTCTGTGTGGGACCTTGCCTGATCCCTGGCTATGGCTAGTGTCTACACTCACACTTGCCATCATCATTATACTAGCCTGTTCCATGCCACCACCCTCAAACTGTCCATTATCTGTGGCTGCTGGGGACTGGGTATGTGTTGGCATACTGACTGTGGGGGGGGCATTGTGGGTGAAATTGGGATACCAATCAATGGCACAGAGTCAGCCCCTAACAACCCCACCTGTCCCTCACTATGACCACCATCATCATTAGAGTCCACTAAGACACTGACATCAGGTTGTTAGTGGGAGAGACACCAACCCCCATGTTCACCTGTGAGGAGAAGAGAACATATGTAAATTAATTCCCTGCAGTATAATGTTTACTGACAGACACACACACGCACACACACACACACACACACGCACACACACACACACACACACACACACACACACACACACACACACACACAGGCACACACGCACGAGCACGCAGACACATACAGGTGAGGTGGCACAAAGGCATTATACAGACCACACAGTCCTGAATGATGACATGCATGACACACAGTCAGACACAACATACACACTCTGGACAAGCCTTCAACAACATGCAGTGCACCTATGTCCACTTAATGTTACTACTCATATTTCCCTCTGAGATACGTGAGGAGTGGTAGTATGTGATGAACCTTCACCTAACGCACACTGCACCTGTGTACACAATATGGATGTACCATTGTATAGCACAGTGGCAACACCTACAGAAACATACTTGCCAATATGCTACAGCTCCTATGAATGTGATGTACACAGTGATGCAGTTAACCCCACCACAGGTGAACATGCACATATTGCAATATGGCTAAGAGTAACAGTTGTGTGCATGGAAAAATGCCTAGGGTATTGGTGAGCCACAAAAGACATTTCCATACTCACTGGCTTCAAGCTTCTGTTCCCCAGCCAGACCAGAGGGACCTATGTAGTTGTGGGGGAGAGGTATTGTCAGCACACTCACATGTGGCTTTGGCACAGGAAAATGATGGATTTCTGAACATCTACAGTACAAGCTCTGATACTACACAATTTGCTGTCATTCACTACAGATGTGCACTTGTGTGCATTACAAACCCCCACCTACAAATGCAGTATGACCTGACATATGCTTCTAGATACTCAAAGGATGCCAGTATGAATGATACAGTATAGAAGTGATATCCACTGGGGACTTACCTGGACAGTCCTCACCTGTTGTTTGGGTGTCATCCACCTCCACGACAGAGGTGTGGAAGGTTTCCTGGGGTGCGGTGGCTGCACAAGGTTGGTGAGGAACTCTTCTGTAGGTGTCAGTGGGGCCAGCATAGCAGGACTCCCAGCTGGGGCTGTATGGTCCCTGGCCACAGCTGCAGCCCTCTGCCGGGCATGGTGAATAAGGTCAGTTGCCCTGTGTCTGACCTGCTCATATGTATGCCCATGATTACCCAGATTGTTGATGGTTTCCAGTAGGTCATTCAGCAAGGCACTGTGTTCCTGCAGCTGGTCTCTGCTCCTGCTGAACAGCATTGTGTGGTGCAGTCTTAAGGCATCTACTATTGCTGAAGTCTCAGCTTCTGAAAAGGGTGGTAATTCCTGTTGTACCATTACACCTGAAAGACATGAACAGGGAAACCCATCCCAGGATCTCATACATTGGACACCATTATGTACAGCTCCTGCACATCCATGTCTGCTAGCACTATCCACCGCTAACACCCACATCATACCCCTGCCACCTATCAGCACAGTATGTGTGTGGGTAGTGTCACCATACTGACATTACAGCATGCAGTGCACTCCTGATCCTGATGTTTCATGTTCCCACCAATGAGAACCATTAATGTACATAATCCTCCATTCATCATACACATCAGATGGCACATGCAGCAGCTGGGGACATCACAGAAGTTCCCTACCAGGCCATAGTAGCCAAGCAGACATCTACCATACACCTACAGGCTATGAGGATAACCTTCTACCCGGTGTCATACATACCACTCAAGAGTTACCTCACTCTTGCATGCCAGACCATCACACACTCCACATTGCTGAGACTGCTGCATGAGTGCAGGTCATGCTTCACTCTGTTAAACACACACACACACACACACACACACACACACACACACATACACACGCACGCACGCACGCACGCACACACGCACACATGCACACACACACACGCACACACGCACACACGCACACACACACACACACACACACACACACACACACACACACACACACACTCCTGGTAAAGTCTGGAACAGCTTTCCTACCTATGCTACCTTCAGCCTAAACTTTAATGTACTTCTGACTGCCCCAATCCATCTCTTTAACAGCTACTGTAAGGCCCTCAACAAAGAGTGACAAAGCCTACTGTCTGATGAGCCTATTAGCAAAATGGTAAGTGTGACCAAGACCAAGGCTATTGAAGTGAGATATACAGTGTCACCAAGTGCATATGCAAGTACTGTAAGAGCTGACTTACTGCTATACAGACCAGACACAATGACAAGGTTTAATGATATGTGAAAATAACTAATGAAGGAACAAAAGAGTACACTGTCAGTGCAGTAACTACACAGTTCAGACTCACAGGAATTAATTTCAGACAACACTGCAAGATAATTTGCAATACATACAGAAAACATGTAAAGTTCTAGGTGCATAGGTTCATAGGATGATACTAGACTATTGGCCCAGATGCCCTCATAAGCCTAGCCCAGATTTTTGCCCATGTCCCTTCAAAGTCAGCACCTTTTTGCCCTGTCCAGCTGGGACACAGGTAGGATCCCAGGGGTTTTTTTTCTGTTTCCCATGCAGTCGTTCAGCTTCTTCTTAAAGAGGGCTATAGAGGTACTCTGCTAGACATGGGGAGGGAGTGTATTTTACAGTGTATTGTTTGGGACACAAATCTATCCCGCCAGCAAGTACTATTCATGTCACAGACCAGGCGAGGGCCTTGTGTGTGGGTTGCGCCAATGGGGTTTGTCTTACGGATATGCAGAAATTACATCAAGGCTGGTTTGGAAATGGCCTTGTATGTCGGACACAGGTCGCTTATGATCAGTCTGTATGAAACTGAGTAGAGGGACAAGGCTTTCAGCCTATCTGTATAGGATAGGTGTTGCAGACCCTGGATTTTCCTGGTCAGGAACCTCTGTGGTCTCTGCAACTGCTGCATTTGCTTGGCAAGATACATGCCAAAGGAGCCATTGTGCTTGGTAATGGGTCTGATAAGGGTGGGGTACAGGGATTTTATGGCCTTCTGGTTCCTGGATGACATACCCTTATTTGTGAGGTGGGCTATGCAGACAACCTTCCGTACAATGGTGCCAACGCAGTGGGAAACTGTCAGGTTGCTTACACTTCATGTAAAACAACTGGCCTGAAACCCATGTGCATAAACACACAGCCTTAGCATAACAGAATTACATCAGGCTACTGACAAGCAGTAGTAAATGCAGCAGAATAAGTGCAATTAAGTCATTGAAAGAGCAGGCAGTGACAGCAAATTGAAGTAATACAGTTGGAATAGACAGAAATACAGTAACATGTTTTTTGTTTATAGGTTATGTGGGAAGGGATGAAACACGATAATGTCTGGTTGAGAAACGAAGGGGGGTGGGCCTTCCCTAATGATATCTGTCTACTCAGTAGGATAAGCTGATGAGATACAACTGGTAGTTGTATTCAAAATGAGATTTGTAGTAGGGGCAGTCAAGTCACATGCCAACAAATATTTGAACACAACAAGGGGGAACCCTTATAACTCCAACAGAACAGAAAACTTGTAACAAAACAAATGCAATACTGGAATACGATACAAAATAGATGTGACCAAAGCTTTACTAAAGAGTTTCAAATCAACATTAAATGCCGAAATGACTGATACCCAGACCACTGCACAACACAAAAACACTTCAGCTAACTATAGATATTTGTAATTAAGAAAGCAATGTGCCTCAGCTACGCACACTACTTAACTGCTGCTATTCACATGTTTCAAAGGAATTCATTGGTAACCTTTATTAACAGACCCTAGCCAAGAACTGTTAAAAGTACAACAGAACAGAATACGTATAACCAAACAAATGTAATACTCCAATAACACACAAAATACAAGTCATCAAAGCTTAAATACTGAGCTTCAAATCTAAATTACATGCAGAGATGACTGATAATCAGAGCAATGCAGACCACACAAATATCAGACAGCTATACCATATTGTCATATATATGTAAACGATGTCACATTTGCCTACTTCCTATATAACATGCAAAGCTGTTTGTGTGTGACAGGTCTGAAAGTAATAATCCACAATAGTGCTGCATTACCTCATATTGCATCAATGTTTCTCACCTGCCTTCATTTCACAGTCTAACAGCACAGGCTAACAGCAAATAGCATACTTCTCTGAGTCAGGTCTACATATCTGTCATGTGTGTAGCACTGGAAGTCATAACACAGTTAACACTTTTCCAATTTCAACTTAGTAATTATAATCAACTTAGTAATTATTTAAGTTTGAAGACAATGCAACAAACTGTAGCTGTAGACATTTATGTCTGTTTGATGCACTGGAACTAAGATAATAAATTTGTAAAACAAGTACAGCCTATTTATCTGATGTTTTGCAACTCATGTCTGTACGTTTGAGGCTTCTAGATTCTAGTATTAATACATACATGTGCACAGGTAATACCTGATATACATTTCTGTTCTTTGTCAGTATGGCACACTGTGTTTACACTCTTGCAGCTCAGTCATACCTCTCAACCTGTTAGAACAAGACATCTGGACAAAGGCACACATCAATGGAGGGCAAAGGCCAGAAAATAGTGTCACTTTATAAATCTTGCTGTAACACACTGTAACTAGCAAAGTAGGTGTTGCATTCACAGAAATACTCTGAATGATATGACATCTGACATTCAAATGTATGCTATTATGTTATGACTTCAGTCTTTACTGATTTGCCAGTGATTTGCCAGACAAAACACAACTGTATGAGGCACTGACTACAAATATGAAGCAAACATGTGGTCAGTCTACAAAACTCTGGACAGTTGAAAGGTATGAGCTCAGTATATAGCATACAATTCAACACACACTTCTATGTGCATACCCTATATAGGTCTATTCCATTTGTAAGACAAGCATATGTATCATAGTAGCATTCACAGGTGACATATGAATATTTACAACATCCCAGGTAGCTGTCCTGGCAGTGTCACAGTCAGTATTGGACAACAGACACTCCAGTAGTAGTTTATAGGTAAGTACTAGGCTATCGGCCCTAGAGCCTATATAAGCCTAGCCAAATAGGTTTATTGGCTTTTGCCACCCAAAAAATTTATTTTCCTGTGCCCCTGTCAAGCAGAGCCACAGAAGTGATCCCCAGGGTGAATTTCCTGTTTCCCATCCAATTGTCAAGATTTTTCTTAAAGCGGGCTAATGAGGAGCTTTGTTTGACATGAATGGGTAGCTTGTTCCAGAGCATGGGAAGTCTCTGGGACAGGAATCTATCTCTCCAGCATGTTCTCTTTATTGTGGTGACAAGGGTTAGGTCCCTGGAGCATGTGGCTCAGAGGGATTGGGATTTCCTTAAGTGTAGTATGTCTATCAGATCTGGGTTAGACATGGCTTTGTATATTAGGCAGAGGTCGCCTCTGAGTAGGCAATATATGGGATCCACTATACAATCTCGAAGTACTGAAATGTCGAATTTCAGTATTTCGAGACTGAATAGTGGAAAACCCACATACACGAAAACCTATAATCACGAATACCACAACCGCGACCATTCATACACACACACACACACACACACACACACACACACACACACACACACACACATGCACACACACACAAACCAGCACATAATCACACACACATACACCTACCTAACTAAACAAACATAGCATCACACACAAACATACCAAACCTACCTATAAGCAGGGGGGCAAGCCCCCTGCACCCCCCCACACCCCCTACTTATATATTCTAACTCCAAGGTCGCAGTAAACACACAAACACACAAAAAACACCACCGCACACACTCACACACACTAAAATCCCTACCCAATATACTCAAGCACACAACACTTACCTAAAACCCCAGATAAATCCATAAACTGCACCACATGTCACGAACACAACACCAGTATAGCAGCAGATTCGACATAGTGCAGTTTCAGGTAACTGCACTTTCCACTATTCAGTCTCAACGTACTGAAATTTGACATTTCAGTACATTGAGATTGTCTAGTGTATCCAATATATGATGGAGCAGAGCTGGAGTTTTTTGAGACAGTCTGTGTAAGGCATCTGTTTGAGGCTGGTAATCCTCTTAGTGAGGTATTTCTGTGGCTTTTCTAGTTGTAGATGTCTAGCGAGGTACATGCCAAATATGGCATTGTATTCTATAATGGTCTGATGAGGGATGAGTAGAGAGGAACAATGACCTCTTTTTTTCTGGAGGAGAACCACTTTGTGATGAGGTGTGCCATGTAGAAGGATTTCCTGACTATTGTGGCAATGTGATTATCAAAGGAGAGTCTACTGTCCACCTGTGTCACAATATCTCTTATCACACTTTTGGTGTTTAGTAGGCTACCACCTATGTGGTAGTTCATGGGTACAGTGTTTTTCCCAAAGGGGATGACAATGCACATCTTGGCATTGAGCTTGAAGCCATGACTTTGACACCAAGCATCAATCTCAGTGAGGCCTCTTTGTAAAATGTCCACATCCTTAGATGTTTCTATTATGGCTCCTAGTTTGAAGTTGTCTGCAAACTTCTTCAGACAGAACCAGCTGTATTAGCCTGGACTTCTGAGAAGTAGATACCAGACAGGAGAGGACCCAGGACCAAACCCTGTGGTACTCCACTTGTCACTGGTCGGAAGTCAGATTTGCAGTCGGCTACTTTCACTGTGTGTGTTCTGTCAGTGAGCCAGTTGGCCACCCATATTGTGACATAGGGATTTATGCCCAGTCTAGCGAGTTTATCTATAATACCAGAGTGGGGGATGGTGTCAAAAGCCTTGAAGAGGTCAAGATAGGTTGTGTGCACCACCTTACCCTCATCTGTGTATTACCTCAGCAAGAGCCTGCCTGTGAGCTGACCTTTGCGGGGGTGACTCAGGGGCCAGAGCTGTGATGTCACTGCAGACAGAGCCAGCAGGAATGGCTGTAGGTGCTGGATAGCAACATCTCAGTCCAGTAAGTCTTGTTGAGACCTATTATTTAACTTCCTATTTCACATTATTGCATCCCCCCTTCTGCATTCCATTACATGCTTAATTGATTGACATAACTGTTATAATGCCGAAGAGTTTTCTCAGAATAATGCAAATGTTTAGGTTTGTGTAGTCACAGTCTATCTTTTTGTAGAAAGGTTCAGACCTGTTTTGCATAGGCAGCAACTTGCCTTTTGTAGGTAATGCTCATGAGCACATGATGCCTATGCACCAATTGGTGTCTCCCACTTGCTAATTGCATCCAGAACAGCTGTGTTGTCTTTCCAGTAGCCAACGCCATAACAAAACAGTGCTATAATTAAGCCCTTCATGTGGGCTTTGCCCCTTTTCCTTGCCTGTGAGGATGCCATTATGGAGGTGTGGGAGCTGGTAGCTGGAAATACCGCTTATAAAAAGAAATGTGGAGAAAGCCCAACAAAATGGGGGACAAAGTTATATAATTGGGGACAGGTTATAAGTATTGCTGTTATACAGCTAGAATATTGCTAGATTAACAGTGTTTGTCTGAACATGGATTTTCTGTGTGATTTGAAGTCTGACAGTGATATGTATATGACATACCTCTCAGCTGTCCTGATTTCCCCAGAAAGTCCAGAGAATTGCCTCTTATGTTTGGTCTGTTCCTCAGACAATTTCTGTTTTTGACAAATCAGTAGAATAATGTGAGGATTGAAGTAACTAAATGATGACATCCATTTGTGTTTCAGACTTCATATTCTTCAGAAAAGTTATGTTAAAACAAACCCTGTAACACCAGCAATTTTTTCAGTTTATAACACCATTATTTAAGATATGCCCCTATGTTTGGCCCTCTGTTCCCCAAGTATGTCAGGTTTTATCCAGATGTCATACAGTAAGAGGTTCAGATGTATGGTATATCATTATTTAATGACTTGACTCCTGATATCATCCAGTGATTTAGCAGAATCCCAGAAATGTTATGAGGCAGTGGCCATAAATCTGGTCCCACACCCTGGACATTATGTGGAAATCTGTACAGCTGAGAGTTATGTATGTCTGGCTATTGTTAACAGACTGTCAAGACTGTGTAGCAGTGTAGTGTGTAAATGTTTGTTGGGTTGAGTAAGGAGAGGGGCAGATGTGAGTGTCATAGATCCTTTTTTATCTGACTGTGCATGCTGCTACAGTTGCTGGTGGTTTATCTGCTGTATATGTTTGTAGGGGCAGACTGAGAAATGTGCTGTAACACCTCAGGATTCCAAGTACACTGTGACATGGGGCAGTATATGTAGGTGTAGTGTGTAACTGTCAATCAGGATATGTTTGTTCAGTCATTATACTCTAGAGCTCAGTTGGCTTACTGGTATGTTGCTATGATTGTGGTGCAAATGGTTGTGAGTAGGGAATTTCTCACCGATGTCTGTTTTTCCCTACAGTTACATCCCTGTAGTGCATGATATATTTGCAAATGCATGAGTAATTCTCCAGAGCTGATTTGGGGTAGTGTTGTGTTCATCTGACTGTAGTTCAGAAGGTGCTGGGTGAAATGGTTGGCAGTTTTCAGTGTTTTTTCCCTTCTGTTACATGACTGCAGTCATACCTCTCCACCGTCCAGATTTCTATACACTGTCCAGATGTGTGGCTCATGTTTTTGGTCTGTTCCCCATAACTGTTGTGGATTTCTGACAAATCACTGGGATGATGTGAGCATTGACATCACTAAATGATGACAATCATTTGTGTTTCAGACCTGAAATCTATCAGAAAATCTATGTTAAAACAAACCTTGATACTTTAGCAACCTTCTAAGCTTATAACATCCATATTTCAAATATGTCCATATTGCTTGGCTTTTATCCCCCCCACTCTGTCAGGCTTTGTGCAGATGTCTTGCACTAATAGGTTGAGTATATGCACACACACACACACACACACACACACATATATATATATATATATATATATATATATATATATATATCTGTGTGTGATATATATATATATATATATATATATATATATATATATATATATGTATATGTATATATATATATATATATATATATATATATATATATATATATATATATATATAAACATTACTAATTCTACAGGTGTTTCCCTAATGTTGGATGACCATCCTGCATGATATATTTACTGAAGCATTACTAATTCTCACAGTCCATGGTAGTTGCTGTGACAGTAGTGCACAGGGTCTTCAGTTTATGGATTGCCAGGAAAGTGTATTTTTCCCCTTATGTTAAATGACTGTAATGCATATATTTGTAAAAGCATTATCAATTACCACAGCTCCAATGGTGTAGTGATAGAGTCCTGGGATTGTAGTGCACAGGATCCTGGGTTTAAGACTTGGTAGTCATGACTTTTTTTCACTAATGTTAAATGACCATAATGCATGATATGTTTGTAAAAGCATTACAAATTCCCACAACTCAGATGGTGTAGTGGTATGCTGTTGTGATTGTAGTGCACAGGGTCCTAGGTTCAAGACTTGTCATGTCTGATCCTTTTGTTGCTGGGAAGAACAAGGGCTGATTGAGACAGAGTGATTAAAGCATTTTTAAGCAGTTGTAAGTGGGGTTGCATAGTTTTGCGCAAAGCTAAGCAATGCTAAGAGATGGTTAAGTCCCCTTAGCTTCGCTTAGTGGCGCTTATTCCCGCTTAAACTTGATCTAATTTTAAATAAAGAAAAGAAAAAAGGGTGATAGGAAAGTGGTGAAATGGGGGCAAACAGGGGGTAAAACATTAGGAAAAGCAGCTAGGTATGTGCAGGATGGGTGTAGGACAGGACCATAGCTCTACATTTCTTCTGCAGCAACAGCTTTGAATAATGTGAACAATTTGGAATTTACAGCCCCACACCCCACAGGGAGGAGTGTTGGCAAAATACATTTGTAGAGTAATTTCAGTGTAGATTGATTTATGTCATTGGACATGGGGGCAAAATGTAGAGCTATGTGTTGGGCAATGATTTTTTTGTGGGACAGCTGCCCTTTTTTATTAAGGTCAGAGTGGGATGTTGGGGAAGGGCTGTAGGTATGTTTGAGGAGATAGGTTGAGTAGGATAGGTTGCATTTACAGATGGGCAAGACACACAAGACAGCAGACAGAGGCGGTATATGACACTTGTGGGGGTAAACACCTTGGACAGGGAAGGTGACTGTGCTGGGGGCTGTACAACAGAGGCAGTCTGTCCCTCCAGGTGCAACAGGCAGCCCTTCATTTGACTCAGTCATCCATTAAACTTGGAGCGGATGACTCTGCGCACCATATCCCAAAACTTGCGGTGGGTAACGGGCTCCTCTCTGTGCCCGCACCCAGGAGAGGGAGGGTTCCCATCCCCTGAGGTGGTTCCTCCCAAAGGTGGTGCAGGACCAGCAGAGGAAGAAGTTTCAGGTTGGGTCGCAGACATGCTGGGGCCCGGTACCATGGCCAGATGAGGTGGGACAGGTGGATCCGCTGGGATCTGCCTTCCCAAACATGCTAGGGTGTTGAGGGTTTTCCAAGATATATTGGTTAGTCATGAACAAAACCTCTCATAACTAGTTATAACAGCATATGTGGGTGTTCCAATTAACCCAAAACAACAATTCTGAAACAGCTGCATAACAAACAGAACATATGCATAAATGGAACAACAGTAAGCATTGAAACAGCATGTCAGTTACATTGATGGCAACAGGCCACCAACAATGTTATTTGAACAAGGTATGTTAATATGCAACCAATTAAATATATGAACAATAGTAGAACACAAGTCCCAATAACAGGTTTTGAGAAAAACGTACCCATACTATATGAATAATAATTATTGATGCAGATGAGGGGTGGGGGGGGAGAAAAAAGTCCATTAACAACTGGATAGGCATCTAATTTTTACAACATTACTGCTCAGTACTCTACAGGTCTGCCCTCACGTTGTATCTACCTATGGCCCATAGCTTCTGTAGCACATACATACCTGTTAAACTGTCAACCTGTAATGGTATGGGACAGACTGTGACAACTATGGGCACATTACTAGAGGGGGCTTGTACATGTCATGGTTACATATCTGACAAAGAAGGGGTACCCTTTACTGATGTTGTGTGAGTCTGCTACTGGCATACTTCACCTGGATTCCTATCTGTATCCAAGGTTATTGGCAGCATTGACCACTTGCCATGAAAGCATGACACTTTAGAGACATGTATTGGGAAGAGTGCATGGTGTATGTACCTATCCTGCTGTTATTTGCAGGCATGGGGTTGGACAGTGGAACAATTGTACATGGTGTATTAGTATACCCACCTGCAGGGGACACACTATAATACAGTACACATTACTATTAAGGGTTCAGATGTTAGTGCATAACATATTTCATATTTCATTCCTATCTTGTTTTACAGCTCCACAATCTACTGTTTTGCATAATAGCTAGTTCTCAAAACAACCTCAGCTAATTCATGCTGTCAAAGTCATATTTGCTGTGAAGAACCTGTACACATTCTATTTATACAACAACATACCAGAGTAAACACAAGAGTTTGTGGAATAAGTCTTTATTTTAGTAATATGACATAGTGCTTTACTACTGCATATCCTGTAGATCAATATTAGTCTGGCAAATTTTATTCAGTAGACACACGACACACCATACCTACTGGCAGTAAACAATATACTCCTTCTTATTTATTGCACTATACACTGCAAGATAGAGCTGTACTCACTAGCCTGTTGGTACAGCCTTGTCAGTCTGTCAGCATGGGCCTTCACATTGCTAGCCCTCTCCGCTGCAGCTGTAGGGGGGAAACAAAAACATTCTGCATTACTATCTATCACATACTCAGGCTAGCATTTGATACAGCTATGGATGGGATACTTACAAACTACTGGAGCATTACGTGCCCAAGCATCTTGGATCCACTGGGCCAAGAGTTCCCCTTCCTATGCTTTAGGTCGGCATAATGATGCTGCACCTGCTCACCAGTTCAGGGGATTCCAGTAGCACTGGTGAGATCACATGCCAGATGATCCCAGGCTTCCACTTTGTACTATGAACCCGGTACTGGCCCTGGAGCAGTCTGTTGTCATGGTGTTCAATGAGGAGTCCAGCCATGACCCTGGACTCTAGAGTGCCCCAGCGCTGCACCCAAAAGCATGCTTCCTCTCCAATGCCAGACATGGTTCCTGCACCGATCAAACTACAAAAGGTTCTGGCTTTATTCCCACCTGTGCAGTTTAAATAAGGCCATATTCCTGCCCTTTGCCATCACTGGACCATTTTGGAAATGTTGAGCACAGCTTAGTGGTGCGCAAATCTGCTAAGCTGAGTTAAGCAGTGCTTTAAGGGGAAAATGTTGAGCAATGGTTAGCAGTGCACAAATCCACTTAGCTGGGCTGACTATTGCTTAGAATTAGCATCTAAGCAATGTTCAGACTGGCTAAGCAGAGCTGAGCACTGCTAAGAATTGCTCTGTTTTCACTTAAGAAATATCAGGATTGTAAATGATTGAATTATTACTGACATATTATTCAGTGTATATGATTTACTTTACATGACATCCCCTATGTGCTTTCATTACATTGCCTTGGGGTTTGACTATACTGTATGGGACTCTTGTGTATACATGGGTGATTTCACACGTTATATGCACTGACACTTCCATTTTGAACCAGCTACAGTTCCCTGGTTAACAAATATCAATTGCTACATAATTTAAAATAAAAAAATAATTGTAACAATGCATTCCCATGCAAAAATAAAGGGCCTGTCTTGGTACTCCAACCGTGAACTGCTGCATACAAAGCCTGGACTCTAACCACTATGCTAGCTCACTGTTTAAGGATTTTAGCTATACATTTGTATTTAGCTTCTATGAGATGTTTAAGCAATGCTGAGCAGGGGGCCGCGATGTGGAAACCCGCTCAGCTATGCTTAAACTTAACTTAGAAGGGGGAATAAAATAATGCAAGTACTTTATTTACATGTATTAATATTAATTGTAATTCATATTTGGTAATGCACTACCTGTCATTCTATCAACTCTCTAAGTCTGTATGGGCAATGTCAGGATTGAAGTCACTACATAATGGCAAACATTTGAGTTTCAGACTTCTAATCCTTCCGAACATGTCATGTTAATACAAACCTTGTTCCTCTATCAACTTTCTAAGTTTGTAAGGGCAATATTTAAAATCTGTCCCTATTTGTCCCCCCATCATTTTACTCTTTGTACAGATGTTTTTCTCTAAGAGGTTGAAAGGTATGCCCCCCCATCATTTCAGGCTTTGTCCAGATTTTTTGCTCTAAGAGGTTGAGAGGTATACCCCCCATCATTTTAGGCTTTATCCAGATCATTTGCTCTAAGAGCAAAAGAAAGTGCTGTATGGCACTTTCAGAGTGCAGGGGGCATGTTGGATCTGCGAGCACTACTGAAACACGCTCCCTGCACTCCTTCAGTGTTCATGTCCACAGAGCTGTTCTCAGTAGCATACCTTCATTAATATGTAAGGCACGCTGCTGCTAAGGCTATGTGGACACGGACACCATTCACTCCATGTAGGAATAACACTATTCCTACATGGAGTTTATTGAATCCTGGGGTCTGTATTTTTTTCTTTGGTTACTCAACATTGGGCTGGAGGTCTAACATTTATCTATGTCTGCTCTTAGATATCTAGGAACTAACTAAATATTTCTGTCTTATACTTTATGAACTTAGAGTCAATCTGCCTATTTGTATTGCATATTGTTCCTTCTCTGTCTCTGGTTTGTTGTTGCAGTTGCTATTGTTCTTGGTTTCTCCAAGAAATGTAACCAGTGTGGCCATAAAATCCTGCTGCAAGGCAGCCATTACATCTGTGTAGTGTATCTGTGACTGGGAAATATCCTGGTAGAATGTGCCATTTGTAAGACCTTTGCCTGTCATGCTTTAGCAGATCATAAAACATATTAGCATTAAAGGGGTCCTTCCCTCTCAATCTCAGTCTTTCTCATCTGAGAAGTCAGAAAAATTGAAAGACAAGGAGAAATAAAAGGAGAATGTGAAGAAAGTGGAATCTGGAGAAAGACAAGCTAAAAAGTGAGCCTGTCCATCTCTAAAATCCCTAGACAGGAACTGGTACATCTGCCTTTAGCACTGGCCTTGGTTTGTGCTACTTTCCCACTGGTTATGACCCCTTTCAAAGCCCATTATAATACAGGGCAAGTTACCAAAAAAGTCTCTCAGCAGATACTGCTCCAAATGGAATTTGTAGCATTGTATTGACTTCATGCCTTCCATTTACTTCTTCCCTTTGATCTGTCAGATCTTTCAGGATACAAATTATGTTGATTGAGTCTAAATGATGATGGCTTTCCTGAAGACACAGGTAAAAATGGGTGTTTCCCCATCTCTCTATGTTTCTATGATGGATCACATTGACCCACAATAAATATTACTTCTCCCTTCCACAGTCCATATTTTGGCAGGTGTGGTTTTGGAAACAAGTGATCAGCTGAACCCTGTGTGTTTTTTGCTGACCAGTACTTCTGCCTTGTCACAAATGCTTCTGCATCTGTTTCACTCTACTCTGAGGGTCAAGCTTGTTTTGATTCTTTGGAACCATCCTTGATGACAATGCATTTGGTACTTTTCTCAGTGAAAGAGTTCTCAGCTTTCAATACTAAGGCTGTGCTCTCCATTGCAGGACCATAGGATAATCAGTGTCAGGGCGTTCTTTCTCAATGCTATTTATATTCACTTCAATGTGGATGGAGCCAACACAGGGACTAAGAATTACAATGCTGATAGACACAGGGTAAGCCTTCAAGACTATGGATGATCAAGGGGTTACCCACAATCCCTTCCAGATGATGGAACCTTTAGCAAGAGCCTTGAATCATTGCAACAGGGAGGATCTTCCCCCACTCACTCCTTTCAGGAAAAGGAAGTGCCCTTTGAGGCTTATCATTCTACATCCTCTGTCTCCTAGATGGTCCCTCCTGCTGACCATCTTCTAGACTTGCTGACCATCTTGCAGACTTGGCTGTCAGGAGGATATGAAAGGAAACAGAGTCTACTGAGGCTACTTCCTCAGTAGCCTTACAAAAGTCTTCATCCCTCTAAAGATAGGCAGTACTGGTCCACGGGGCCTCTTTCAAATTCCCTAATTGCAGCATAAGCCACTAAGCGAGGAGTCAGATGATGCAGATGCTGTCCATCCACTTAACATAGAGTCTAAAACATAGAACAGGATGGAGAAGCATGTCTACTCCTTCAATACTATTACCATGAGAACATTGAACTATTCAATATGCATGAACTGCTTCCAAAGAGATTTTGCAGAACAACTTTAGAATTTTTACAAATGCCATAAACTCTTTGTAAAAGTCATAAACAGCTGACTCATGGAAATAAAATAAATCATATGTGAGTACCAAGTTATCTGTCTCTTCAGTATTACATAATAAAGCTGATGTAGCAGCCAGATTGATAGATACAGACATTACCCTGAGACATCATGCCTGGTGATTTTGCAGGCAATTTCAAGGTGTCCTTCATGAATGTCCTCCATGATGGTTCCTTGCTGTTTGGACATGTAGTAAAGGATAGACTCTTGAGGTGTAAGCAAGAAGGTAAGAAGTTGTCTGCCATAGGTTTCAGATTAGAGACTCCTCAGAGATCTTATAATAGGATTCAGAATGTGTCCAAGTCCTATTGGTTTTAAAAACTGCAATGGCAACTCTTGGACTACTTCACTGAGAGGGATGGCCATGGCAGAGTGTGTCTTGTTTGTTAACCTAGTCAATTAATTAATAAATACTGATATACATACAAACATACATACATACATACATACATCATCTGCAAAATTATAAAATGGAGGTAGTACTCAAATCTTTCATTCAGTAACGCTAAAGCCAAATCTCTAATCTTCTGTGGAAGAAAATTAGTAGTAGTCATTCAGCTTCCCATGCAATTATATCTTTCAAAAAATACACACCTCCAGTGATAAAATTAGAAAATCCAGACAAATTGTCAACACAAGAACAAATAAGTTTTAACAAAGTGTCAGTCCTTAGCACATGTGGATGAAGCCATTTAAGGCAGAAAGAAACAGAACTCAGAGTAGTCAACACTTAAGTAACAAACCTGGATTTAGTCAGTTAACTATTTAAAAATGCATCATGTAAATGTACAGTTATGCTGACTCAGTGGCATGAATGGATGAGGCCTTTACAATGACTCAGACAATATGAGACTGGCAGCTGAGGTGCTTGAGGAGCTGGGGAAGGAGGGAGGAAAGGGTAGCAATGACAGACTTTGCCAGCTCACCAACCTGAGGAAAGAAGGTTTTATGTTTGTAACAAGGACATGTTTCTGATGATGGTGATGTGCTGTAGTCACTGAACAGACTGCTTGTAAATTACATCATCTATTGGGGGCTACAGTTGGGTGACATTGCATGTGGTGATGTGCATGATGTCAATATCTCCACCCATTTTGAGGACAATGAAAAAATCCTTCTCATTATCAAGCAGGCCCAACATATGATACTGTATGTAGGCTTTAGTGTTCCACTTCTGGTCAGCATCAATAAAGTCCCAGCCCAAGGGATAACACCAATGATACTTAAGGACAGTAAGCTGATGATCAGTTGCTCAAGTGCAAATGGGATGGGGAAAACTCACAGTCCATATCAAAATAAAAAATAAAAACAGGCGTATTAAGAATAGCATCATTCTTCTTCTTTTCCCAGTTAGGGGTCGCCACAGCGGATCACCTGTCCGCTCATGATTGACAGTGAAGTTTTACAGTGTCGAGTTGCCAGCCCAGCACCCAACCTTCCACAGAAGGCACACACACGCACTCACACCTAGGGCCAATTTAGAGTGTCCAATCCACCTACAGCATGTCTTTGGGATGTGGGAGGAAACCGGAGCACCTGGAGGAAACCCATGCGACCACAGGGAGGACATGCAGACTCCGCACAGAAGGCACCCCAGCCAAGGATTGAACTGGAGAACCTCTTGCTGTGAGGTGACAATGCTAACCACTGCACCACCATGGCCGCCTTAAGAATAGTATCATTAATAAAGAAAAATATAAACAAAGGTTTCTTCCTGCCATGTTAGATGAAATGTGGAGTCATTATATATATTTTTTTCAACACCAAATAAATGATGTGGTTTATGACAAAAGGGCAAAATGCATGATACATGGTTAGGCTTAAGTCTAAAAATAAGGAAGGGGGTCATAGCAGACTTAATCAGTCATAGACCCTTCAGTCGATTCTATGTGAAATCATTGACACAGTTATAATAGAGCTTAATCCAAAATGCCACATTGGACCTACTTCTGTTAGATATGAAAAATTATGGGATTGTCAAAAACAGATCCTGACTTTTGAATCCTGTGGAATTCATTAAAGAAGAAAATGCTTTTAATAACATCTGTGGGTGTATGCCTCTTGCCTTGACATTGATAATGCATTCAAAACCATTCTATATAAAGGAGTCATTGACAAAATAAAAGCATTAAGTATCAATTTATAATTCAATGGGCAAAATACAGGTTAAGCAGCAATGCACAAAATGTCAGGAAAGTTATCTATCCATTCTGACAGAGGTTTTCAATGGTGTCTCATACAGTAGATCTGTTTACTGTGTCTTAGACAATTTTTCTCAAATGTGAAACAGTTAAAAGAGACAAAAACTAAAAAAAGTGATTATTACAATAAAACATACTGAAGTTCTCGAAGATGGTCTACAAAAATATACACCTAGTGTATTAATATTGGTCTCAAATTTAATGTCAGTGAATGTAGGATCACAATACTTTTCAAAAGGGAATAAATTCTAATTATAAAATAAATTGCCAGATCATGAAAAACAACACCTTCATTAAAAGTCCAGGAACAATGCTAGACAAAAATTTAAATGCTGACCAAAGTCAGGAAAACATTTTTTGTAACTAACTCTAAAAGGTATAATTAGTAGAGGGAGGTGTGATTTTATACTTCACAGGTCTAATACATCATTTAATATGATAATGCATTCTGTTGATTTTTAATAATCTGAGTGAACGTGAAAAGGTAAAATTATTTCTTACTCTAGAGGTCACAGGGCTGGAAAACTTGAACTGTTCAAAAATATTTCTGAATTTGTTATTATATTTTGTTTAAGTGACTTATGGCTGACCTTTGTACAGTCTAACAGTCAGTGTTAGATCAACGATTATTTGTAAGTCTTTGGCTTGAACTTAGTGATGGGGAGCTCACACAAAACTGAGTTCCTAATGATACAGATAAATATCAATAATAAGGAATTAAGACAGATGTGGCTTTTTTGAAGATTATGGAATAAGCTTCTCCTTACTGTCAGTAGTCTGTCGTTAAATTCATGCAAAACAATCCTTATATACCTACATATTAATATATGCATATCTATGACTATCTATCTATCTGTCTATCTATCTATCTACGTGCGCGCATGTGAGTGTGCATGTGTGTTGTGTGTGTGTAAAACCCAGCTAGTTACTCATTGAAGTAAGGAGTGGTTAGGACACATTTTTTTAAGTTTCTGGTTAGAGTTTTAATTCTTGTGGCTGAGTTCAGGGGACCTCAGTCTACAGATCTGAATTAAAGAAATTTGCCAGGAAAGATGTTTCCATGCATTTTTGTGGCATACTCCAGGAAACCTCAGTTGAGAGGTAGATGTTAAAAATTTTTTTTAGGGAGAAGAGTTTCTGTAAGGTGTTATGTACAGCATGCAGTGTGATGTCAAGGTAGAACAGACATTATGAATTTTTTTTTTTGGGGGGGGGACTTCTGTGTAACTGGGAAAGGGACACATAGAGGGGAGAGGTTCCTCCAATCCTAGTAAGTAATTCTGGACTGGAACAAGAAGGCACTGCAATTGGGGATCTTAATTGTTGTGAGTTGCACAAAAGAGATTCATCTATGTTTTAATGTGTTGCACTGTGCTGGAAACAGCTGCATAGAAGTTGGCAGTAAACAATACTGCTCAGAAACTACCAGACCCAGGATTTGGTTACAATTTGTGAACTTCAAGGCAATGCAGTTTTCTGTTATGTAAAACAATATTTATTTTATGAAATTGTGCTAAAACTAGCAAGGAGTGCTTCACATCTTTAAATGTCAATGAACTTTGTTAGTTATGCTTGTAGAATAAGCCATTTTTGGATTTTACTTAAAAGGTGGAAAAAATACTCTTCAAACTGAAAATTGACCAACAAATGTTTGAAAGACATATATATATATATATATATATATATATATATATATATATATGTGTGTGTGTGTGTGTGTGTGTGTGTGTGTGTGTGTGTGTGTGTGTGTGTGTGTGTATATATATATATATATATATATATATGTATATATATGGGACTATTTGAAATAAACGAAAGACCACTTATCCGAAGATGACATCACCAAGATGAGATCTCTGAATCTTCAGTTTAACAAATGAGCACATTGCTGAAACTTTTCCAACAGTAAGTAACCAATTGGTCAACATGGAAAATTTGCCCTTTTCCCCACTGTAGTGGAATCCCAGAGTTGGTATATTTAGTTAGGGGGGTGTGGGGGGACACAGCCTCCCACACTGGGGGTTGTGGGGGCTGTAGCCCCCCACCTGGGTGGGTTGGAAATAGTGCAGTGTATTTTTCATTACATGTTGGTCAAATGGTTACTTACCGTAGAAGAAGTTTTGGCAATGTTCTCATTCGTTAAACTGAAGTTTCAGTAATCTTGTATTGGAGATGTCGTCTTTGGTTATTTAAAGTAGACCCACACACACACACACACACACACACACACACACATATTTTTATATATATAATATATATATATATATATATATATATATATATACACACACACACACACACACACACACACACACACACACACACACAGACAAACACACGCACATACACACACACAAACACATATACATTTATATATCTATCTCTCTCTATGGATAGATAGATGCATGTGTATGTGTGTCTGAGTGTATGTGTATACATGTGTGTGTGTTTGTGTGCATCTGTGTGTATGTGTATATGTGTATGTGTGTGTCTCTGTATGTGTGTGTTTGTGTGTGTGTGTATGTGTGTGTCTGTATACGTGTGTGTTTGTGTGTGTGTCTGGTTAAGACAATTAAATATGAGCCTGACAGTGAGCTAGTAGATCATAAGCTTGATTGTAAAACTGTGGGACCTATAAATTGCAGCCACAAGCTTGACAAAACTCCAAGTATACTAATGCTTTATAAATTTGCAAATTGCACAATATTATAAATTAGTAGGAGATGTTATTTTTTAAATTTCGCTAAGCAGTTCAAAAACTGGCCTCTCTATGTAGAACACAGTATTTTTAAAGGATAGCATAATTTCCAACACTCTTATCCTCAACTCTCTGTCTAACAAGATCTCTGGATCTCTGACAGTGTAGCATATTCTGTGGTTCACATTAACAAACTGTTGCATGATGAGTCTGAAGTTATTTATGCTTTCAAAAACAGTTAATATTGTGGATAAATTCTTCATTTCTTTTCAAACCCTTTACTTTGACACAAGTACTTGGTTTGTAAGTTTCTTACTTCTTCTCAGACTATTGTATGGTTCTTTCTCTAGTACACAGACCCATCCATTGCTGCTTGAAGGATATTCCAGCAAGTATTACATGTTGTATCAAGAATTACAAAGGCATCCAAATGGGGAGCCCACCATTATAGTGTGGAAAAGTCTCTTGGGTGAACAGAGCTCACAGATAAACTAAAGCTTCACCTACCTGAAATATTTTTCCCTGGTCATTGAAACAACTATCTGCTTATGGTCATTGCCTCTCCTTTCCACCACTACCCCTGTAGACTGACGTGTTTATCCTGAAGACAGAAGTGATAACCTGGTTCCCAATTGGTAGGACAGTCTCCATCTTTGAGAAGGATGAGGAGATCGAGATTTCACAAACCAGTATCATGTGCTCCTACCCACAGGCTTTTTATATATACTCTACAAATTTCCATAATGGAAGCAGATTGCAGTGACATAAATATGCTTACATGCCATCTCCATGATACAGTATGACATTGGTGCCACTGTTCTCCTGCCACCAGAAGAGAGCAGTATAATATTGAGAACAACAGCATCTTTTCCACTTTAGCCAACTGTCTTCGACCAATGCTCTGACTTCCCATGCCACTGATGACCATGAGTCACCTGCATACTCCCTAACTTTGCACCCCTGAGATGGCAGCCTTCATATTTTTTTATGATCCAAAAACTCTATATTGACCATGGATGTGAGTGTGCAAGTGTATGAGTATGTTATGAAAGAACAGCTGAGGCAGGGCTAGCCATCCGGCTGTGTGAAACTTGGCTCTAGGTGATTGCCACTGTTGAAGTCACACCCCACCCAATGTGAAAAATTGGAAATGGGGTTGTGGATTGACTGTAAGTTAGTAACTACAGTGGAATGATCTAACTAGCAACCTTTGATCCTCTAACTTTTATTTTATTTGTCCATTGTTGATCAGGTTTGTGCCAATAGGCTAGGCACCTCTTTTCAGGAGAGATCTGAGGTGGCATTTATACTACTAGGGAAAACCTGGCCAGAGCATCAGGGTACTTCCTTTACCATAGGCGTCATGGAATCTTTTATAGCCACATGAGCTGCCACCAACTCAAGCAGATCAGGCTTTGGTTTAACATCTCATCTGAAGGACAGCACAATCAGGAATGCAGCAATCCTCCCATTTGCTTTACTACAGTGTCAACAATCAATTGACCTGGTGAGGGAATAAAACCCACAGTCTGCTGCACTAAAGGCAAGTGTGCTACCTGTTGCATGACCAACAAATACACAAAAAAAAAAAAAAAAAAATACATACATACATATATATATATATATATATATATATATATATATATATATATATATACATTGATCCAAATGAGAGATGATGTGCTTGTTTAGTGACATCTAGCCTTTCTTGTCAGCATGTTAATATTAAAATATGTCTGTATTTCAGAAAACATATTACCACCAGCTCTGTGTGGGCAGTGCCACAGCACCCAGTCAAAAGGTGGTGATAGAAGTGATTCAAAGACATGATAAAGTCATATGGAGCAAGTTGTTCATTAGCTGCTAATCATCCTGTCTCTGAACTGAATACTTCATAGCTACAGGTAACCATGCTAGGGTTCCTCCTACCAATGCAAAATTACCTACAAACTCACATGCGCACTCACCATACATGTGTGTATTATCAGCATGCACACACACACAAACACACACACACACACACACACACACACACACACACACATGCATTTTCAGACTTCTTATATTCTGCAAGGTTAACAGCACTGTTCTTGATATAGGAATGAATATGAATCACTGTCAAAGGATTTTATACACTTTTTTTTTTTGCTTCATTCTCCACAGAGCACAATAGAGCTACTTTTAATCTGTGTATTGTGGTGTTCTTCTCCTGACAAACAGTTCTGGGAAAATGTACATACCTAAAAATAGAATTACCTGCACTGACTGCCACTTTCACATACAGTCTTCTCCACTGCAAACAGTATAGCATTAAAAAATGGTGCCATTTTACCACTGTACACTAATCTTTGAACCAAAAAAAAAAACATATTGAATTGACTAAGACTTAACCAAACATTGCAATCCAAATCTCTGAATCCACACCTTTGTTATTCCTAAAGTTACATAATTTTAAGTATATGAGTGTTTATTGCAATTTGTGTTTTCTTTATATTCTTACTCTTTTCCTGCCAGACCTGCATTGAAACAGGCTCACTTTCTCAAGGATTATTAACAAAAATCCTCAGACCAAAGTATTGTCATAGGTTCATAGGTAGGTACTAGGCTATCAGCCCTAGGACCTATACAAGCCTAGTCATAAAGGTACCCTGGGTTTCGCCAAACAAGAAAATTATTTTCCTGTGCCCCTGTCGAGCAGAGCCACAGAGGTGATCCCCGGGGTGAATTTCCTATTTCCCATCCAATCATCAAGATTTTTCTTGAAGAGTGCTAATGAGGAGCTTTGTTTGATATAGATAGGTCATTTGTTCCAGAGTATGGGAAGTCTCTGGGACAGGAATCTATCCCTCCAGCATGTTCTGTTTATTGTGGTGACAAGGTTTAGGTCCCTAGAGCATGTAGCTTGGAGGGATTGGGATTTCTTTAAGTGGAGCATGTCCAACAGCTCTGGGTTTGACATAGGTTTGTATGTTAGGCAGAGATCACCTCTGAGTAGGCGATATGCGACAGAGTAAAGCTGGAGTTTTTTGAGACAGTCTGCATAGGGCATCTATTTAAGGCTGGTAATCCTCTTTGTGAGGTATTTCTGCATCCTTTCCAGTTGTTGTAGATGTCTTGTGAGGTACATACCAAAAGGGGTGTTGTACTCTATAATGGGTCTAATGAGTGACGCGTAGATGGGAACAATGACCTCTTTTTTCCTGTATGAGAAACCTTTTGTGATGAGGTGTGCCACATAGAAGGATTTCCTGACTACTGTGGTGATGTGATTATCAAAGGAGAGAATACTGTCCACCTGTGTCCCAAGGTCTCTTATCACACTTTCAGTGTTAAGTAGACTACCACCTATGCGGTAGCTCATGGGTACAGAGTTTTTAACCAAAGGGGATGACAATGCACTTTTTGGCATTGAGCTTCAGGCCATGGCTTTGACACCAGGCATCTGTCTCAGTGAGGCCCTTTTGTAGGATGTTCACATCATTAGGAGTTTCAATTATGGCTCCTAGTTTGCAGTCAGCTGCGAACTTCATTAACCAATGATCTTCTGTGTTAACTTGTACTTCAGAAAAGTAGATACCAAACAGGAGAGGACCCAGGACTGAACCCTGTGGTACTCCACTTGTCACTGGTCTGAAGTCAGATTTGGAGTCTGCTCCTTTCACAGTGTGGGTTCTGTCAGTGAGCCAGTTGGCAACCCATCTTGTGACATAGGGATTTATACCTAGTTTAGTGAGTTTATCAATAATTCCAGAGTGGGGGATGGTGTCAAAAGCCTTGGCGAGATCTAGATAGGCTGTGTGAACCACCTTACCCTCATCTACAGCTTTGGTGACTGCTTCAAAGAAGTCAATCAGGTTTAGAAGACATGATCTGCCTTTTACAAACCCGAAATGGGTGGGTCCAGAGTTTGGAAAATACCAATGTCTTTGTTTATAAGTTCCATGATGATACATTCCATGGCCTTGCAGACTAGGCTCGTTAGACTAATGGTGGCTCCCCCTTTGTGGAGTGGGATAACTGTCGCTGTGCACCATTCAGTGGGCACAAAGCCTGAGGTGAGGCTATGATTGAACATGGTGCTTAGGCTGGGTGCCAGTTCATTCTGTAGTTCATGTAGAACGGAGCCTGGGATGTTGTCAGGCCCCATGGATGCTGTGTTCTTGGCTTTGGAGAGTGTGGTTTTTACCTGTGCAGCCATGATTACAGGAACTTTGCATTCGTCCGGTATAGAGACGGGCCCCTTAGGGGGTGAGTGGGGGGTAAAGTTAGCACTGAACCTGTCTGCCAGGATGTTGGCAATATCAGTTGGTTCTGTATATTTAGTGCCATGGTGTTGTAACTCAGAGCAGATCTGAGTGTTGCCATTGAGATTCTTGACATAGCTATAGAATGCTTTGTGGTTGTCTTTAGAATCAGTGGCAATTTTGTTTTCATAACTAGCTTTGGAGGATTTTATGAGGGATCTCAGCTTCTTACTGAGGCTGACCAGGGAGTTTTTCCAGTCATGGGATTTTATTCTTTTTTGCAACAGTTTCTTTCTTCTGTTGTAGAGTTTGTTTATGGCAGGGGACCACTAGACTGGCTTCCTTTTTTTGGAGGATAGCATCTTGGTTCATAGGTTCATAGGTAGTTACTAGGCTATTGGCCCTAGGGCCTGTATAAGCCTAGCCAAAAGGTACCCTGGCTTTTGCCACCCAAGAAAATTATTTTCCTGTGCCACTGTCAAGCAGAGCCACAGAAGTGATCCCCGGGGTGAATTTCCTATCTCCCATCCGGTCATCAAGATTTTTCTTGAAGAGTGCTAATGAGCAGCTCTGTTTGACATAGATAGGTAGTTTGTTCCAGAGTATGGGAAGTCTCTGGGACAGGAATCTATCCCTCCAGCATGTTCTGTTTATCGTGGTGACAAGGTTTAGGTCCCTAGAGCATGTAGCTCGGAGGGATTGGGATTTCTTTAAGTAGAGCATGTCTAAAAACTTTGGGTTTGACATAGATTTGTGTGCTAGGCAGAGATCACCTCTGAGTAGGCGATATGAGATGGAGTAAAGCTGCAGTTTTTTTAGATGGTCTGCGTAAGGCATCAGTTTGAGGTCAGTAATCCTCTTTGTGAGGTATTTCTGTGGCCTTTTCAGTTATTGTAGATGTCTTGTGAGGTACATACCAAAAGGAGCATTGCACTCTATAATGGGTCTAATAAGTGACAAGTAGAGGGGAACAATGACCTCTTTTTTCCTGGATGAGAAACCTTTTATGATGAGGTGTGCCACGTAGAAGGATTTCCTGACTACTGTGGCGATGTGATTATCAAAGGAGAGACTACTGTCCACCTGTGTCCCAAGGTCTCTCAGTCACACATTTGGTGTTAGGTAGACTACTGCCTATGTGGTAGTTCATGGGTACAGAGTTTTTACCAAAAGGGATGACAATGCACTTTTTGGCATTGAACTTGAGGCCATGGCTTTGGCACCAGGCATCTGTTAGGGATAGCACGATCCATGCACTCATGTAAGTGCTTATAAAGTGCATTTGTGTAGGATTCAGCAGTTGTACCTCTATTGTCCGTCTGCATGGGTGTCATGAAGTTTGCCACTTCTGTCTTAAGAAGCATGAAGTTGGCTTTGGAGAAATTTTTTACGGTGGTTTCCCTAATGGGGGGGGGTGGGGTGGGGGCAGGATGTGGATGTCTAGGCTGATTAGCTTGTGGTCAGATCTGACCAACAAGGAATTGACCTCTGGTGTGGAACACTGGTCACCCACGTTGGTAATGACCACATCTAGGATATTGCGCCCCTGGTGGGGGTGTGGTTAAGTTGATCCAAGACATTGGAATTTATGAATTCCAGAAAACGTTGAGCAAAGAGTTGGTACATGAGTAGTTTTCCCAGTTAATGGTGGGGTAGTTGAAACCCCCCATTATTAGGGTGTTGGGTTGTACCCAAATATTTTCCAGTGTATCAAGAAAAGAGGAGTGGGAATTCTGGGGCATGGTGGGGATCTGTAGAAAGTTACAATTTGTATTGCAGTCTTGCCCAGAGTTAGTTGCACTTGGATAATCTCGGATGCATTATGCTGAGCAACTAGCCTGGAGTTGTGGATATCCTTAATGAACATGGACATGCTTCCACCTTTAGTGTTTTTGTCCAGGTTAGGTGGCCGAAAGGTGTGATATGAATTATAGCCTGGTAATGCAGGGGTGCTCTCTGGAGCCTTGAACCAGGTCTCTGTCACTGCACAGATGTCAATGCTCTCCATTTTAAGGAGTGCCTTGAGTGAATGCATTTTGAGGTTTAGACTTCTAGCACTGAGTAGCATTACCCTCAGATTTTGCTTGCTTGTACCTGTTACAGTGGTGAATTTGTCATTTGAACCTTGCCTAAAACAGGCACTATAGGGGTGGCAAGAGCCTTAGCCAGTATCCGGAATCCCAAGGGCGACAAGTACAGACCATCTCTGGCAAAGCATCGTGGTCTGTCGATCATGTCATCCCAGGCAGACAGATACTGGATCCCCTTAGAATGGCACCAGAAGCTTAGCCAATTGTTGAAGTCAATCATTTTGTCCTTGTACTGTGGTATCATTCTGGGTGATGGCAGGATGCTACTCAGGGCTAGGGTCATATCTGGCTGGGCTACAAGATCAGAGAGCTCCTCCATGTCTCTTTTCATGTAGTCCAGGGAGGTACTTCTCAGGTCATTCACGTCAACGTGGACAATGACAGAGCCATATTTGTACTTGTTGTGGAGTGACCTGAGTGTGTGCATTATGTGGTGGATCCTGTCACCCAATAGGCAGCTGACAGTAACTTTCTCCTTGTTTAGCCTGGTCAGTGGAACATCAGTGTGCCTAACTATAGAGTCACCTATGACTAGAGTGTTGGGTACGTTGTTATGCCTTATGGGCTGTGGTTGAGTGGCACACTGAGTTTGTGGGCTATGTGTCATTTGGGTTGTGTTGGGGGGTAGAGGTTGCATGCGTTTCTCCTTTGAAGGTCTCTGTTGCTTGAGCAGATTTGAATTGATAGCCTCTGTGAATGTAGGTTTGTGTTTTGTGTTGCTATGTGTGTATTTTGGTGGTGTAGGTTTTGAGGGACTATGTGATGAGTGTGGTGCAGTGCAAGTGTTTACCTTCTCCTCTTGACTGTCTAGTCCAGTCTTGGGTGAAGAGAGCTTTGCTTCCAATTTGGCTATATAAGTGCATCTCTCACAGGTTGTAGTGTTGGGTGGTAGGAGGAGATGGTTGTCTGTGTACATGAGGCAATTGCTGCATTGCCCCAAGATGCCCGGATTCATCAGGTAGACAGGAGAAAACACCGGGAGCTGATCCTTAAACATGCCTGGATAGGTGCTTATTTATTAAGTTCTAAAAACTGTTTTTGTCTAGACAAGTGAGGAAAGTTGAGTGCTACAGTAATTTGTACCTTATTTAGTGCTTATAACGAATTCTGAACAAGTGCTGGGCTCAAAGAAACACATTTGAGTCCTAAATCTAAAATACTGGCTAGTTCTAAGGGAAAATTTGAAGAGCAGAGTTTATGGAGCCAGGAATAGTTTAACCCTAGCTAAGCGGCAATGCATAAAGTGTATTTTTTTTTAATATAACAGTAGCAAATGAGCAAACTGATTTAAACAAATTAAACAATAAAAAGCTATGTTGGTGCAGCGGTAGCGTTGTTGCCTCACAGCAAGAGGTTCTCCCGTTCGATTCTTGGCTGAAGTGCAGGGAGTGCCTTTCGTGTGGAGTCTGCATGTCCTACCCGCAGTTGGGTGGGCGTTCGAAAGACATGCGTAAATGGGCATGCCTTAGTTGAAGGTTGAACGTCAAGCTGTCACCTCGGCGTTCATGAAAATCTACTGCCAATCATTAGCGGTCCGGAGTTCTGCTGTGGCAACCCCTAACCGGGAAAAGCCGAAAGACAGCAACAACCAATAAAAAGTTAAAAACTGAGCCCCGTTCCAGCAGTCTTCGATAAGAAAAGTTCTAACTGCACACTCCTGCCACTAGGGTGCAGGGGAACCTTTTCCAAAAAATATGGTCTGGATTAGTGCTCAAGTTATACAAACAAAGCTAGATTCAGCAGGTATGAATTTAGTCTATGCTACAGCAAACAAGGCGTACCAATTTCAGAAAGAAACAATTTAAATAAGCAGGCACAATAAGCCTTTAACCTGAAACTCCCTGCTCAGAAGGGCAGAATCTACCCTCTCCTCCCACAAGAGTGCTGACCACACCTTCTTAATGTAAAATAACTGGCCCGAAGCCCAAGGGCTTAAACCAGAACTAATACACTTTTAGAATAACAGACATTGTGCCTTCAATCAGCAATTCCCAATTTAGAAGGATGTAAGCTACCTGTCCTGCCTCAACAGTGCAGACCACAAACCTTCTTAATGTAAAACAACTGGTCTGGAGCCAAAGTGCTTAAACCAAAAGGCTTAGAATAACAGTTACTATTTAATAAGACTACTACCAAGCAGTAACAAATGCAGCAGAATAAATGCAACTGAGTACTTTTAAGAAGAGGCAAAAGCAAAATAAAGTGCAATTTGTTTTAGTAAAGTGCAAGGTCAGAGGAAGGATGAGCAGAAGAAAAATTAAGAACCTAAGTGGGTTGGCCTTCTCAAATGTTCTCTCTGGGATGGGTGTCCCAGATCAAATTTACAGTAGGGGCGGGCAACTGCAAAGCCACCAACTATAACAACTCTAAAAGAATAGGGTGGGAAACAGTTTCAGGACAGATGAGAAACATAAAACAATGCCAGAAAATATATAAAATAATTCAGTCAGGCAAACAATAATTCAGTCAGGCAAAATTAAGACAATGCAGAACTCTGAAAGGTTAAAATGCCAAGAAATATACTTATCAATCAGCGATATATTTCCACATTGTTTGAGAATCACACCAGCCAGAACACCATCCCCCGGATTTACAAAGCCCTTTATTGCATGCAGGATTAGTCTAAGAGCTATTTTCGGCAATATGGCCAACGTGCGATCCAGGAACGAATGTCTGTGTATGGAGCAATGCATTATAGGCTACTCACTCGCAGTACATTTCAAATGTCCTACTTTGGCAATCCTGCTGATGTCATTCATTTTGAAATACAACTTTGGGGAAAGAGTTCTTTAGTAATCCCTGTGGTGCGACTTATAACTGCTCCATGCTGCAGTGTGATATAGGCCTTGGTCAGGGGTACTATACACACACATGTTGGTTGTGGATGTTTTGTGTGTGTGTCTCACTGTCTGTGTAGGGAGCAATGCATTTTAGGCTAGTCACTCGCAGTACAGTTAAAATGCCCTAGTTTGGTAATCCTGCTGATGTCATTCATTGTGAAATACACCTTTGCGTAAGGGTTTCACCAGTAATCCCTGCGGTGTGTCCTCTAACAGCTCCATGCTGTAGTGTAATACAGACCTTGGTCAAGGGTGCTATACCCACGAATGTCAGTTGTGGATGTTTTGTGTTTCTCACTATCTGTGTAGGAAGCAATGCATTTTAGGCTAGTCACTCGCAGGACTGTTGAAATGCCCTACTTTGGTAAGCCTGCTGATGTCATTCATTGTGAAATAAACCTTTGGGGAAGGGCTTCTCTTGTAATCCTTGTGGTGTGTCCTATAACAGCTCCATGCTGTAGTGTGAATGGGACCTTGGTCAGGGGTTCTATACCCACACATGTCATGTTGTGGATGTTTTGTGTGTGTCTCACTGTCTGTGTAGGGAGCAATGGATTTTTAGGCTAGTCACTCACAGTACAGTTGAAATACCCTAGTTTGGTAATCCTGCTGATGTCATCCATTGTGAAATACACCTCTGGGGAAGAATTCCTCCAGTAATCCATGTGGTGAGTCTTATAACAGCTCCATGCTGTAGTATGATATAGACCTTGATCAGGGGTTCTATACCCCCACATGTCAGTTGTGGATGTTTTGTGTGTGTCTCACTGTCTGTGTAGGGAGCAATGCATTTTAGGCTAGTCACTCACAGTACAGTTGAAATGCCCTAGTTTGGTAATACTGCTGATGTCATTCATTGTGAAATACACATTTGGGGAAGAAGTACTACAGTAATGTCTGTGGTGTGTACTAAAAGTGCGTACTGCTGTAGTGTAATAAACTAATTAGGCAGGGGTTCTATTCCCAGACATGACAGGTGTGTGTGTGTGTTCGAAACTTGTATCCTGTGTAAAGGTTGGTTTGAGTGTGTGGCCAATGGGGAGGGGGTTTTGCTTATTTCATTTATGTTGGCCCTACTATATATCACAATGTCAACCATACAGGGATAACAGATGTAAATCAGCTGAGAGGCTGGGGTGCAAAGCCATAACCATACATGTGATGTCAAGGCCAGACAATCACAGTTAGCAACCCCACTATTACCCAGAGCACACACTCAACCCATGTGTCATACGCACAGACATGCCTAGGCAACAGCCAATATGTGGGTAGCACACTGCATATTGGCCACTGATTGTAACTATGCAGTGAAAGCAATGGGCTAAAGAGGGCATATCACCCTGCCTATCTGTCCAATATGCACGTACATGCAGACAGTGCACCTCCACCATGTTCCCCAATGTACACCTGCACCACCTGTGGTGCCTTCACATGTGACTCACAATGGACATCCCATGCCTGACAACATGCCCTGTATGGACAGATGACACTGATATCAGGGAATGCTGTTAGCATGCTATCAATGTAGGTGCAAGGTAAACCTGCTGCCCATTACCAGTTCCTGCCACAGGTGGCCAGGATTGGCACATCTGATGATAATCTGTGTTCACAACATGGGCCAGACACCCCAGATACATTTCCACATGTCACTGTACATGCATGTGGGAGGTGTGCACATCCCAGACACCATCCCTGTCATGGACTAAGGAACACATACATGGCAAGTGATGCACAGCATTGGCCACAAACAGTAGTCACCCAGGTGACTGGATGGGGGATGCAATACCCACCTGTGTGGGCAAATGCAGAAACTACAGGCCTGAGCCACAATGCAGACCATTGTCATGTGGCCTGATGCCAAGGTATACCCATCACCTACCCTTGTACAGTCTGCTGGCACAGTTGGCCACCCGTGCAGACATGCACGCATGCATGTCAGAACTGGCACCCTGTGTGTTTGTGTGTGTGTTGTATGGTGCATATGTCCACATCCACACTCACTACAACCCCCGAAGGCATACTGAACCATGCTGTCTGATGTCTGACACCTCCTCATACTCTTTGCCCATACGACCTCCATATGACCCCTGTAGTGCATGTGATACCTGCACATTGATGTGTTGTGGCAATCCCACTAGTGATGAATTGCACTCCTGGCCCTGCCAAGTGTTTCAATGGGTGTGCATCCCTGTGTGAGTGTGCCTGTGTTGACTCTGGCACCTGTTCATGCAGACAGGCACGTGTATGTCACCTACCGTATATCTACCATATCCCTGTTGCAGATGTCACTCACAGTTACATATATGTTCTGAGTGCTCCACAGCCGGAAACCAATGTGACGCATCCAATAACTGCATCAAACTGTGATAGCACTACATAGTTGTTGGAAGTTTGATACCCTATGCTAGTAAGTGTGTGACACAAACATGCTTCAGTTTTACTCTCCCACCCCTCCCTGACATGTATTTGCCTCTGTCTGCCTCCTTCTCTCCCTCTCTGGTGGATGTGGAGTCCCACACCTGCTTTGCATAGGCAGCAGCATGTGTATTTTAAGTGATGCTCATGATCAGCTGATGGCCTCTGCACGAATTGTAGCCCTCCCCTAGCTGATTGCATGTGGAACAGCTGTGGTAACATTCCCATAGCCAATTGCATGGAAATACACTCCAATACCTTGACACATCATGGTGGTGTTGGCCCTTTTCAGTCACTGTGAACAGGAACTAGATCTGTTGTTTGGCAAACAGCATCTCAGATGGATATGGGATTTACCTCTAACAACATACACTGTGGAAAGAGGGCAACAAACAGGAGGGGGATGTGCCTGACCTGTCTACAGACTGTAAGTGCTGCTATACTGCATTTGGAGTAATGTTGGTTTAACAGTGTTTGTCTGGATATGCCTGTCGTACATGTTGCAATACCTGCCATGTCAGTTCCACATATATGAGAAATCCCCATCTGCAGGGTCATCTGCAGCCTGGGAAGTGTTGTGCCTTTGGTTTCATATGTTAGCCATGGTGCATCTATTATTGGAATGCAGAAGGTAGTGTGAGGATTGCAGTCTGTATATGGTGAAGGCTGTGACAGTTATTGACTTCATATCCCTCATAGGACATATATTGCAATAAACCCCATTACAATGGTAAATTTAGGAGGTTATCACAGCAACATGTCTATACTGGCCCTGTGTATGTGCTGTCAGCCACACCTCTGTCATCTTTTGTACATATGCCATGCATGAAGTGGTGCATATGTTCTTTACACCATAAATAGTGTCATCATATCTGATAACAAGCCAGTGATATATCAGATTGCTACACATGTCATGTACAGTAGGGGCTATATTTCATGACATAACCTGGTCATTCTGTGGATGTTTGTACAGTACTGAGGTCTGTGTAGTGATGGTGAATGTCAACAGTGTGTGTATTGTTAATATATACTTTAGCCTGTGTACAGACTGCGGTAGATGTCATTGTATGAGCTCCCCTTCTAGCTGATGTAACATGCGGCCCCACTGTATGGTACCGATTTGCCATACATGTTTGTAGGGCCAGAAACACACATGTCCCATACCACAGACAGCCATCAGACCAAACTGTGTAGCAGCCCAGTATATGTAGGGTCATTCTGAGAGTGGCACATATGAGGATGGTGTAGAACAGATAGTCCATATATTGTAATATTATGCTAGCTTACCATATGTGGCTGTGTTCATATTGGTTGTGGTTATGCACTTTCACACAGGTGTATCTTACACTGTGCTGTGACATGGCTGTTGAGCCTGCGATTTATACAGGTACATGTGCATTCCCCCATATGAGATGTAGGCCAGTGTTGAGCCAGTCTGCCTGTAGCCTGAACAGTGCATTGTTACATGCCTAGCAGCTTAGTGTACTTACCCAGTGAGATGTCATGTGCAGATACTTACCTGATGTACTGCTGCCGGGCCTCCCTTAAAGGTCATGTATGTCAAACAGAGCAGTGGGATGCTGTACAGATGTATGTCAATATTTAGTGAGTAGAATGTGTCCATGGCAACCCTGTACCAGCAGTCATTATGTGTCAGGCCAGACAGGAGTGTGTGAATCCAAAACCTATGGTGGCAAATATATACCAGTCATTATGTGTTATACCCATCTACATGGCTGTCTACATCCATATTGTCAGGCCTGGTACACATGTTGTGCACTAAGGGATTATGTGTATACCTTTGGACTGTACAGGGTGTGTCCAAAGTTCCACATATATTGGCCAATATCTCTGCTGCACTCCACAGGGGCATTACATGCTAGCGGCAGTACTTAACAATGATTTCTTTAGGATGTCTGTTAGTAGCCAATGGCACACATGTTATAAGCAGATGTCACCTTCCACACACAATGTCTGTGAAGACAATCACAATGACAGTAGCAATAGTCTAGTAATATACCTGCTATACATACCTGACATCCCCTTGCACTACGACTTTGGGATTATAGGGGCTGGGATAGGGCTACACTCCAAGTCCAGAACATATGGTGGAAATATGTGTACATATACTTATCCAGATAGCCATATATATATAATTACACATGTATACTACTTCCAATTACCAATGCCATGGCAACCACCCACTATAAATCCCTACAGCATGTGGGCGTGATCTCTTTACATTTCCTGTGTGATGGACATCCTTCCTGTGTGTGGGCATCAGTGTTATGGACAGCATGTAGCAATACCTCTTACAGGAGAATCTGCACACTCAGAGTGGCCACATATTTGTAGGAGAATCAGGAACTACAGACAGACTATGAGTAGAGTTGTGTTATGCTTTGTATAGTGCTGGTGTTACAGGTTGTGTGTGTGTACATACTAGTCTACCTTGGAATGTAGTCTGTCTGCATAGCTCACTACTGTGGGCCTATCCTCTTGCTGGACAGAGATATGCCTATCATGTGTTGTCCGTCCACCACACAGGTCCTGTGTCAGATATTACACTGGCAGTGTGTGTGTTGTGTGCTCTCAGTACATGGCTACATCTATTTCTGTTTCTAACCTCAATTCCCTGACTAAGGGTATGTTGCAGACTATCCTGTAACACCAGCACCTTGCTTAGTGTATGGCAACAGTGTTCCACATATGTGCTTGTGTGCCAGCCTCTGTCCTCCATCTACATACCAAGCTTTTCACATATGTCATGCTGTTGGAGGTTGTTCTGTAGTGGGCTGTGAGTATATCACACTGCCATTGCTGCCATTAGTCCACTGCTGTTGTATCCCCCACACATATAGTGGGGCTGGGGCCATATATGTGTGGGTTCCCCTACACAATACATGTGTGCCCTTATGCACTCCAGGGGCCAGTGTATGTAACAGTGGCATATGGGCCTGTATTAATGAGTCTTGGTGGGGAACATCATAAATGACCTAGGCTGTTACAAAATGTGGGGGGATGAGGGGTGAGCTGCCACAAGGTATCTGGATGTACAGTACCATATACTTCACCTATATTGACCTTACTTACATGAATTGGGGTACTGCAAGCATACTGCCTCCTGCCATACAGAATTTTCTGTTTGTCTGTGTGCTCGTGATGGTGTCAGTTATGCCTTATTATGTACCAGTTACAACCCATTTGATCACAAAACGTCTTTACCTCCTACTGAGTTTGTATAGAGTGCAGATAGATGCTGTTGAACTACACACCTGCAGTACATACTGCTGATTGTTTGGTATCCTGTGGCCCAGTCTGTCTTCAATGTTGTACAATTTGAAGAGTTTGGCCTGGACAGCAACAGTTGTGAACCTTTCCAGACTACTGTATTAGTGTAACTGTTTCACAGTTGCAGTACTCTATTTATATGGTTGTCAGTATCTGAACAGCTATATGACATAGCATATAGAACTGTTATAGTACACAATTAAAGGATTCCCATTTCTGCAAACCTGTGTGTGGTGTCTTTCCTATGACCTTTCTATGGGTATATGCTGCAGGCAACGATTGACATTTGTATGGGTGGCCCATATAGTGTCCAGTTATTCTGGTGGTAACTGTAAGCCACCGTATTGTTTGCACCGTCTACATATGTATCTTACTGTACAGCTATCTGCATGTGTATGTGTAGTCACACACACACACACACATATATATATATATATATATATATATATATATATATATATATATATATATATATGGGTCTACTTTCATAGACCGAACGTACAAATCGCCGACAAACATGTTCCCGACCCCAAACAACCGAAAACACACCACACCAACAACTCAACATACCGAACACCACAACACCGACACAAAAAATGCCAACTACACATTGCACAACATATCCACTATCCTTAACCTAAACCCTAACCCTAACGTCCGACACTACCGCACACTTACCCAACCCGCACCCTAACTCACTTAACACACCCCTAAACCTCAACACCTTCACTATCGCACACTCACCCTACCTGCACCCTAACCCTAACTCACTTAACCCACCATAAAACATTCAGCCCATCACTATCGCACACTCACTCCACCCGCATTCTAACCCTGACACACTTAACACTACCCTACACTGCTCTACGTCACTTCCACACACTTACCTCACCGGAACCCTTAGTCCGACACCACCGCACACTCACCTTTCCCACACCCTATCCTAACATCCCTCACTATCGTACACTTATCTGTCCGCTCCCCAATACTACATCTTTCACTTTCGCACACTTACCGTATCGCGCTCACATGCTGCCGTTGTCAGTCTCTCAGCCGTCGGGATATCGGCTTTTGGTAACCTACCTGTTCGTTCGTCTCGGTCTTCGGATGTCGGTGATGTGGCCGGTCTATGAAAGTAGACCGTATACATATATATATACATATATATATATATATATATATATATATATATATATATATATATATATATATATATATATATATATATATATATATATATATATATATATATATATATATATACATATATATATATACATATATATATATATATATATATATATATATATGTGTCTGCATATATGTGTCTGTGTATCTGTATCCTGGAGATGTTGATGGCTTCCACATATTACATGTCCTATGGGAGGGAGACTGTACTTGGTAGTGTATTGCAGGGCACACATGTTTGGCTGTGGGGGGATGCCTATTCGTACAAGTTGTATAGTGTGTGGGGCCTCTCAATCCCATTAACGGTGCATGTGGATATATGTGTATTTGTTAATCTGCCATTGCTATCTAAAGATGTATGGCCATATATACCTATATGGATATATATATCTGCTAACATATATATAACTGTGTCTGTATATACCTACATAGATATATATCTGCGTACACATATGTAACGTGCTGTGTATATGTAGATATATAGGTGTAGACACATAAATGTGTCGATTTAGGCATACGCATGTATATATGTACATATATAGTGATATATATGTATATAGAGTTAGAAAAACAATATATATATATATAAACACATATATATATATATATATATATATATATATATATATATATATATATATATATATATATATATACATATAGATATGTTGTATCTGTTTTGATTTTAATATAGTTACACACACAGAAATCTAGGTGTTGGTATACATTCTCTTTTCTGTTGCATGACAGGACTGGATGATATGTTTCTGAAAACATTGAATTTCTGTGCATCTGTTATGGTGTAGTGGTACATCACTTTGTCTAGAGTGTTCAGGGTTCTTGGTTTGAGCCTTGCAAGAGCTTTTTATTTTGTTACTGGGCAGAACATGGCCCGTTGGATACAGAGTGATTAAGGCACTTTAAAGCAGTTATAAGCAGGTTTGTGCGGGTTTGCGCAGAGCTAAGCATTGCCTACACAGTTTAAGCAATTTAGAAGCTGAGTGTATGAAAATATAAGCGGAGGTTAGGAGTGCTTACCATCACGCAAACCCATGCAAACCCGCTGACAACTGCTTTAAAGTGCCTTAATCACTCTTTATCCAACGGGCCATGTTCTCCCCAGCAACAAAATAAACAGCTCCTGCAAGGCTCGAAACCAGGACCCTGTACACCATACACATCATCCAACCCAGGTATTCAACACTACAGTTAATGTATTCCACCATGTAGATGTATGTGTGTGTGTGTGTGTGTATGTGTGTGTGTGTGTGTGTGTGTGTGTGTGTGTGTGTATATATATATATATATATATATATATATATATATATATATATATATATTCATATTTAAATGGATATGACATATCTGCATATGTAGTTATAGCTATAGAAATGTATATATATATATATATATATATATATATATATATATATATATATATATGCCAATATATACATATAGACATAGATACGCGTACATCTATAGATATATATGTATACATCCATATGTCCACATATATACAGCACTAAAAATACATATATGTAAGCATATATATGGTTCACCTTTCAAAGGGAGAAAATTATGTCTCCAAAAGCTGGAAGGCCGAAAGTATGTTTTCAACATTGCACAATTTTGCAATAAATGCATCGAATGTGCAATGAGCGAATGTCACTATGCATTTGCTCATTGCAGATTCAGCAATTTGGGTGTGGATGGCACTATAGTAGGAATGGGGAAAATTTGCCTTTCCCCACTGTAGTGCAAACTCAGAGTTAGTATATCATAGTAGGGGGGGTTGTGGGGGGTGCAGGGGGGGGGCTTGCCCCCCCTGCATTACGATATGTATTCCAACTTGTAGTTTGAGAATCAGCAAAGCTGCTTTTTCATTTGCTGAGTTTTGAACTGTGGTGCAATTAGAAATGGCGGATTGGTCCTTTTGGTTCGCAGAAGGGGCCGTTCTAAGAAATGACTGTCTCCTTTTCAAAGGTAAACACATATATATCTATATAGGTATATATGGACATACATCTGTAGATGAAATTGGGAACATAACCACAACATATATGTCCACATGCACCATTGATGGGTTTGAGAGACCCAAACAGCATACATCTGGTACTGATAGGTATACCCCCCACACAGCCAAACATGTCTGGCCTGCAATACACTATCAACCTTAGCAGATCCCATAACCAGGACCCTACACAACAAGGGCAGTACATTTTAACAGTACTCCATCCCACCTGTAGGATGTCAGGCTGGCATTACTAACATATCGTGCAGTACAGTCAAGTGAAGTGTCATGCTTGGGGGAACCCCCTGAGCAGGCGCAGTAAGTAGCTGGGATCCCTCATATGATCCAACAAGCCTACACCTGACAATGGATTCACCAGTGTTAGCAAGGATGACCACAAATCCCCCATGTCAGCTGGGAATTACCACCCAGTGGCCTGATGACCTTGGTCTGCAGGGACATGGAATATATCAACAATGAACCCATGGCCGATGTCACTGGTAATCTTAACACACGGGAACCCGCCAATGTTGGACTTGTCAAATGCATAGAGTACAACCTGAACCTGGTATAACTCCTTAACGCAATCATGACAGGTGTAGATGAGGGTTAGGAGGTGCACAATGCCAATGTAGATCATAGCAGGCTTTTGTACACCATCCCACATGTAGGAATGTGTGTAGATGTTAAGGGATCTACCTCTATTCACAGAATATGTTTCCACCAGGACTGCTTGGCAAATGCCAACATTGCACAGGTGCCATCCCATGGACATACAGTCCTTCACAGGTCATAGATGTGTTAATGTCCTCCTCCACACTGTAGAGGTGTGCAGCACTACTGGGGTTGCTATAACTCACTGGGTGTGGCTGTTGTGGACACATCCACCATCATTGCAGTTACTGTTGCGTCTATCCCCCCACATAGCTGTCTGTAATACTGTACAGTGTATGTTATCAGGTTGTTAGTTGTTGTTTGCACCATTCACAGTAGTTGAGTACCTCACACCCTCCTAAGGGTAGGGCTATGCCACCGGCATTGGCACACTCATGTTACTGAGGTGAGGATCGCAGTAGAGCGGGGAAAGGGACATACACCCTGCTGTTAGCATGTTCAATGTCATCCACATTGCAGACTGCATATATAGCAATGTGTGGTTGTGCCTATCCTGTCTTGGTGGAATTACATGGGCAACAGATGTGTTACCTGCACAAGGACATACCTCCATGTGTACAGTCTTGTATCTGCACTGCATCAAAACCAAAGGCTCTGTGTGTTGTACCCAGCCATGTCACATGTACCACCCACTACACTTACTGGTGTCCACTGTAGAAGGCCTGCTGACACCACTAAACCCATCAGCCATGTGGCACATGGACAAACACAACACAATCAGAATAGATAATGGTGAAAACAATATGCCATTGTTAATTACAGTTATAATGCATCATGGCTGTACAGCTACACCTTCCAAGATATTAGCATTTCACTTTACTGCTGACAACATGCTACAAGGCATTCCATTGCTACACTGTTGTACAGTCATGCTGTGCATCAGCACCATGTTAGCCCATCCCTGCATCTATGTTACGGATGACAGGATGTGGCACAGGTATCATCATATGCACAGGGTGTGTTGTTGGTTTGCCAGAGGCCTAGGCTGAGCCATACAATTGACAACGTGTGTGTGTGTGTGTGTGTGTGTGTGTGTGTGTGTGTGTGTGTGTGTGTGAGGGGGCTGAATACTGTTAAGTGCCAATGGTGATGTCATGTGTGCAGGTATGTGGTTGCCCTAGGTTTGTTGTTTATGTGTGTGTGCCTGCATGCACACAGTTCCACCATGTGGCTGCCCTATACGGGGATTTGTGAGACAGCTGCAGACTGTACCTGGCATGGTTTGCAGTTCACCGTCTCTGGCCATGGACATGGGGCCTGTGCCTGGCAAGGGTGTTACAGTCAGTATCAGGTACAAAGCCAGATTGGGTACTGTCCCCCAAGGTTGTCAGACATCCACTGGACCCAGGTCCCTCCTGGGACTGGCCAGGGCCATGTGCACGTGGTCTGCTATGAATGTCTGTGGACAGCACCCCCCCCCCCCCAGAGTGCAGGGGCTGGTACTTCCACTACGGGAGCGGCTGTGACTGGTGGGATGTCCACGGTGACCTCCAGCTGCTGGTGTTGCTGGCATATGTCCACGCGGCCATCGCAACCATCCCACCCTGTCCTGATGCATGGACATGACATTGTGGATGAGATCCAATGTCTCACTCCACCATCTATCCATGTCCTTGGTGTAATTATGAATGGCACCTGCTAGGTCATGGATGCTGTCAGTTACAGAGGTGTGATGAGCCCTCAGTGCCCTTAGACCCTGTCTGGTGCACCGTTCCATTCATGCCCGTGCCTCCATGACAACCTGGAACATTCGTGTGGTTGATATAGATGTGGCACGTCTGCCAGGGGCATGATGACCAGCAGTGCTCCAATGAGCACCCCTGAACATCTGCCTATGTGGTACCCCGCTGGACATCTGACTATGGCTGCTGTGTCCTGACACACATGCCATAGATACCACATTGTCCTGGCCAATGCCAACCATAGATTGTCCCTCAGCTAAGACCAATGGTGATGAGGTATGTAGAAGCAGTATGAATGTGTGCTTCGATGGGGTGGATACTTGTGGGATGTCAATTGGTGGCCCAGCGGCAGCCCCTGATGACCCTGCCTGTGCCTCAAAACACCTATCCTCATGGTCACTGTCTGTATCAGTGACATCAGATTCCTTGCAGGAGGGACCCAGCCCCACCTCGCCACCTCTGAGGGGAAAACAGGGAACAGACTGTAAGACCTGTACATCACCGCTAAACAGTACATACACACACACACACACACACACACACACACACACACACACACACACACACACACGTGTGTGTGTAGACATGGCCACACACACAGACATACACACATGCAGTAGACTTACATGACAACCCATACACTCCACCAGACAGCACCTACAGACAGGTCCTGCACCCCCATGACACACACAATAGCAGGTGATGTTGCAGTACAGTATCACACACAAACTTGTAATTACACACATGTCAGCATGCAGAACATGTGATGCTCAACAGCATGCAGTGCAACTGTAGTCAATCCCCGTTACCAACATTATACATGGCTGTGATGCATGGCTTCTGTTATTAGGTGATGGCCCTACCCCTGGAATGCACTGCACCCATGTCCACAGCATTGCTGCGCATCTGTTCAGCACCCTGGAATGTACTGTGCATCATACCTAACAGGTGTACACACCATTGCAGGATGTGTATCTGTGCGTCAGTTATGTTTCCTCTGCTGCTCACAGCCTCTGTGTCTTTCTAGATTATATGTGGACACGTGTTTAGTGAATGCCTGATGTGTATTCACAGATTTCATCATCAGTGGTGCATGTATGAATGATAGAATACCATTAGACCGGCTACAGACACAATGTACTGTGCCTATGGTGAGTGTAGAGACCATTATTGACATGGCACTCTCTTCCATGACATGCCATGGTGCAACACTACTGCATATGGTAACACTACACATACCTGATATGTGACATATGACCTAGGCAGTCAATTGCATTACAGGCCATATGTGTCAGTTGTGCAGATACTGGTTGGGATGCATACCATTTGTGGGTGCATATGTGAGCACACACATATCATGATGGTGTGTAACAATAACTGCTATGTGTACTACTGTGGTCACTATACCTGGCAGGGGTATAGTAGCATGGGTCATGATCATGAGCCAGTAGTTGTTCAGTTAGACCTGCAAATGTTCCCCAAATCTGCATGTTTGCATGCTAAACACGTGCACAGTCTTTGGAGATCATACAGTACCATCACTAGTGCCGTGGAGTCAGGGTTATGTCTGCCACACTGCCTGACCTTGACTGTGTGCAGATAGAGCCATTCTCAGTGGGTTTGTCTCTCCCCTCCAGTGCACTGTTGTATTTCAGGATGAAACACCTTCACCATCTCCTGCAACATTACAAATGCTTGACATCTGTGGCCTACACACGTATGTCATATTGCAGTAACCCAAACTAGGAATACCATGAGTATTGGTATATTTCCTGCCATTGCAGGGCAAACATGCAGGTGTACAATGGCACCAGCATTGTACAGATGGGGATGTCATGCCTGGGTTGGGGTGAGGTATGGATTGTGCAGCACATGCATCATAACTGCAACTTCCTGGACTTCCCCAACATGGTGCTGGCACATCAGATCACATTGCAACACATGGCTTTGGCAATGTCCCACCATTATGCAGGTCATATCTGTATTGAGCCCTGGCTGATGTTGCCTGCTGTGGTAGACATAGGTTAATAGGTTAGTACTGGTCTATTGGTCCTGGGGCCTACATAAGCCTAGTCACAGGGTTCTCAGCCATGTACCACCCAACAATGGTATTCCCCTGTGCCCCTGCCAGGCTGTGGCACAGATGTACTACCCAGGGTGAATTCCCCATTTCCCATCCAGTTATCAAGTGTTTTTGTAAAGAGAGCCAATGAGTACCATTGCCTGGCATGAATGGGTAGTCTGTTCCAGAGTGTGGGAATTCCCCAGGAAAGGGCCCTATCCCTCCAGTATGTTCTGTGCAATGTGTTGATGAAGTTTAGGACCCTAGAGCATGTGTTTGCAGAGGGAGTGGGATTTCTTTGTGTGTAGCATGTTCAACTGCTCTGTGTATGTTAGGCAGATGTCAGCTTTGCCTGGGCAATGTGCACTGGAGTGTAGCCACAGTTGTCTTTGATGGTCTGTGTATTGCATGTGTTTGAGGCTGGTAATCCCATTAGTGAGGTGAGTGCTTTGATAGTGAACATGTACAGCATGCATTATGGGTAGGTGTGTTAAATGTGTACATGGCCTCCACCTTAGCTATGACATGCATAGTGAATTGCCAAGCATAACCTTAAACCATACTCACTGGCATTGGGCTGCTGCCTTGCTGGTATCCCAGAGGTACCTACACTGAGATGAGATACAGTTGATGTCAGTGGCCACAGCTGTGGCATTGCTACAGGCTGGGTGCAATATTACAGTAAAACAACAGCTGACATCTACAGTACTACAGATTATGCATAACTGCTTATCAGTACTACACAGCAACAGACTCCACATCTCACATATGCATGATCTACCTGTACAGATGCATACACAACAATGGTCTACTGATATGCCATGGAACCTTAGCTGCATGCTCCATGTCTGGTTTGTGGGTAGCACCCCCTTCCATGACTGTATATGTCTGTAGCTCTTGTGGGTGGGCAGGTGCCACCAGGCTCATGAACAGCTCTTTCACTCTGGTGAGGGGGGGATGGATGTTATGCCCCCCCTTGCAAGGTGGTCACCATGCATGGCAGTGGCATGATGATGTACATGGCAGTGAAGATCACTACAATGATGGCGGACCTGCTTATACATACAGCTGTGCATCCCCACCTCATTCACCCTAGAGACCACATTGTTCCACATGGCGGTCCGCTCATGCTGGTCCTGGCTTGTCCTTGAGAACAGCAGCTGGTAGTGCTGGATGATGCTGGTGACTATTATGTCATCCTCAGTGGCATTGTAAGTGAGATTCCTTGGGTGCACCATACTTCCTGAAAGACATAAAGATGGAAATATGTCTGAGCAACTCATATGGCACGTTTACCATAATACAGTACACATATTAGTCTCCCGCCACCATATCAGCTCCAGCTTAATGGTCACACAACGCAAGTGGTATGTCTCTGGTTTATCTACCATTGGGACATATATTCCATTGTACAACACTTTCTGCTATGTGTTTATAGACATGCTCCCTGTGGGGACACTAGAGTTTCTTGGCTGTTACAGAGTATTTCACCTGAATGCCATTGTCACTGCCACTATGTTTCCACATATGCATGTGGTATGCTTGCTATGTGATTGCTACATATCTGCCATTCTGTGTTATTGGGGATATCTATGCATGCTATTGGACATGTTCTGGGATTGTGTAGACTATTACAACCCACATATGTTCCATGATAGTTACACAACAGTATGTGTAGGGGTTATTTGCCAGCAGGATCACCACTCCCACCTAATGTGCACATGTTACCAGTCCACATCACATCTGTGACCCACCATGAAACCTCATTATCTATTGTTCCAGCACTACCTTCCTGTGGAACCACCTCAGGGGATGGTGTCCCTCCCCATGGACCACACACAGACATATGTCTTTCACCCAGTTACGTCCAGGGTCTTGTGCATAGGGAGCTCCACAGAGACATGGGGTATGTGCTACATCACCTGGAGGCATGCAGTACACATACACAAGGTTAGACATGCATGTTCCTCCTGCTCAGCCCACAGCCCAGGCACCTTTATGACCATGTAGATGTTGTTGTGATTGTCCATGGGTGGGCACCATGTTCCCTTTCTTCCTATATGGGGGCTCAAGGGCCTGCACATTCCAAATGGAACTACCCATCCACAGTGCTTAACCACCACGTGTCATATACCAGCCCTGTACGCTGTCTTGTTTGTCACCCAACCAAACCTACATGCCAATATGTGCTTAATACCCTTCACCAACACATATATCCCACCTTCTCAAACAATTACAATGTGTTCCCAACATGGGTTACACACCACACTCCACACTCCATTTTGCAGCCATGTACTGGTGTGTAGATATGTTGCGTATTGATGTGTGATGTTCTCTCACACATGTCATGGCAGGGGATATGTATTGACATATATATATATATATATATATATATATATATATATATATATATATATATATATGTTCATAGGTTCATAGGTAGGTACTAGGCTATCTGACCGAAGGCATTTATAAGCCTAGCCAGAATGTGTTGGCATTCACTGCTCTCTTAGATTAGTTCCCTGAGCTTCTGTCCAGTAGAGCCACTGAAGTGATCCCCGGGGTAAACTTTCTGTTTCCCATCCACTCGTCAAGGTTTCTTTTCAAGAGTGTTAGTGAGGAGCTCTGCCTAATGTAGATTGGGAACTTGTTTCAAAGCATGGGAAGTCTCTGGGACAGGAATCTATCCCTCCAGCATGTCCTATTTATTGTTGTGGTGAGGTTTAGATACCTAGAGCATGTGGCTCAAGGGGATAAGATTTTTTTTTAGGTGGAGCATGTCCATCAATTCTGGGTTGGACATGGCCATGTATGTCAGGCAGAGATCACCTCTGAGTAGGCGGTATGCAACTGAGTACGGCTGGAGTTTCTTCAGTCGAGCTACATAGGACATCTGTTTGAGGCCAATGATCCTCTTGGTGAGGTACTTCTGTGGTCTTTCCAGCTGTTGCAGGTGTTTTGTAAGGTACATCCCAAATGGGGCATTGTACTCTATCACGGGTCTGATGAGTGATGAATAGAGGGGCACAATGACCTCTTTTGATATGGATGCAAACCCTTTTGTGATTAGGTGGGCCACATAGTAGGATTTTCTAACCACTTTGGCAATGTGATTATCAAAGGTGAGATTACTATCTACTTGGGTCCCCAGATCCCTTATTACATCTTCTGTATTTAGGGGACTATCACCTATGTGGTAGTTTGTGGGTACTTTGTTTTTTCCAAAGAGGATGACTATGCACTTTTTGGCATTTAGCTTGAGGCCATGATTTTGACACCAGGTATCCGTCTCAGTGAGACCCTTTTGGAGGATGTCAATTATAGCCCCTAGTTTGCAGTCATCTGTGAACTCAGTCAGCCATAGTCCTCCTGTGCTTGCCTGTATCTCTGAGAAGTATATGCCGAACAGAAGGGGTCCTAGGACTGAGCCCTGGGGAATGCCACTTGTAACCGGTTAAGAGTCGGACCTAGCACTCGCAACTCTCACCATGTGGGTTCTGTCCGTGAGCCAGTTGGCAACCCATCTTGTGACGTAGTGGTTTATGTTCAGGCTGGTGAGCTTGTCTATAATACCAGAATGGGGAATGGTGTTGAAGGCCTTAGCGAGGGCTAGGTAGGCTGTGCATACCACCTTTCTCTCTTCTATAGCCTTGGTAACTGTCTCAATGAAGTCCACCAGGTTTTGGAGGCATGATCTGCCCTTAACAAAGCCGAACTGGGTAGGGTCCAGTGTTTGGCGGTTCCCAATGTCTGTGTTAATGAGTTCCATGATGATGCGCTCCATAGCCTTGCAGACCAAGCTAGTCAGGCTTATAGAGCAATAGTTCCTGGGGTCTGTTGTGGCTACACCTTTGTGGAGCAGAATAACCATTGCTGTGTAACACTCTATGGGTACGTAGCCTGTGGAGAGGCTGAGTTTGAACAGTATGTTTAGGTGAGGGGTTAGTTCATATTTGAGCTCATGTAGGACACAGCCTGGGACACCATCCTGTCCCATTGATGCTGTGTTTTTGGCTTTAGAGAGGGCTGTTTTAACCTGAGTGTCTGTGATTTCAGGGACTCTACATTCTTCTGGTATGGTTATGGGCCCTTTCGGGGGTGGGGGGGTGAAGTTTGCGCTGAATCTATCTGCCAGGATGTTGGAAATATTGGTCGGTTCAGTGTATTTTGTGCCATTCTGCACTAACTCTGAGCAGATCTGAGCATTGCCACTTAGATTCTTGACATAGCTAAAGAATGCCTTGTGGTTATCTTTGGAGTCCTTGACAATTTTTCTTTCAAAGCTCGCCTTGGATGATTTTATGAGGGATCGTAGTTTCTTGCTGATACTGATCAGGGATGTCTTCCCTTCTTGGGATTTTACTCTTTTCTGTACTAGTTTCCTCCTTATATTGTATAGCTTGTTTATGGCAAGAGTCCACCGGACTGATTTCCTTTTCTTGGAGGAGTGAGTCTTGGTTTTGCTTGGGATGGCACGATACATGCATTCTTGCAGATGCCCATAGAATGCATTAGTAAAGGATTTTGCAGCTTGGACAGCATTATCCTTCAGCATGGGGGCTTTGAAACTTTCCACCTCGGTCTTAAGTAACGTGAAGTTTGCTTTTGAAAAGTTTGTCACGGTGGTTTTCTTGTCCGGGGATGGGGGCCGAATGTGGATATCCAAAGTGATTTGTTTATGATCAGATCTAACCAGCGAGGGGTTGACCTTCAGTGTGGAACACCAGTCGTCCATGTTGGTGATGATCAGGTCCAATATGTTGTCACCTCTGGTGGGAGTGCTGAACAGTTGAACCAGGGTGTTTGAGTTTATAAATTCTAGGAAATGTTGGGCAAGGGAGTTAGTACTTAAATAGTTTTCCCAGTTAATGTTTGGGTAACTGAAATCATCAATATTAGGGTGTTTGGTTGGACCTTTATATTTCCCAGTGTTTCCAGAAACTCGGAATGGGAGTCCTGGGACATGGTGGGTGATCTGTAGCAAGCTATAATTTGAATTGCAGTTTTGCCCATTGTTAGTTGCACGTGGATGATCTCTGAAACATTGTGCTCTGCCACTAACCTGGAGGTGTGGGTATCCTTGATGAATATGGATACGCCTTCGCCTTTTGTAACTTTTGTTTGGGTTCTGTGGCTGAAATGTATGGTATGAGTTGTAGCCTATATATATATATATATAGACATACACACACACACACACGCACATATATATATCTATATACCATCAAATACGTAAAAAACTAAACTTTAACCCACTCACATTCATCTCATCCCACAAAGAATGTAACTGGCACCCTCTAAAGTACCTCAGTCTTGATGACACAGTTGAATTTTTTAATACTACCTTCCTGAGCATCCTTAATTACCATGCCCCCATAAGACTTTCCAGAATCAAAGCACAACCCTCCCCATGGCTACAGAAAACCACTAAGTCAGAAATGAAAAACAGGGATAAAGCCTGGGAGCACTGGCGCAAAACCAAAACCCCCTCAACTAGACAGAAATTCCTAAAACTACGCAATAGAGTCAAAAAGCTAATAAAACAGGACAAATTCCAATACTACCAGTCTGCCCTAGACTCCTCCCAACACAGCCCCAAACAATTCTGGTCTTCCATAAACTCCATCCTCCACCAAGGTAAAGTCAGTACCCCTCCTCCTAACATCCCTCACTCCTCAGAAAATATTGCTACCTCATTTAACACACACTTCACACAAACCATACTATCACTAGCTAAACAACACAACCCCCCTCCCCTCCAATCCACACATTCAACTAGTAATCTCCCCACTGCCTTCTCTTTTTCTCCTGTACCTACCTCCAACATAAAAAAAACTCTTAACTAAACTTAAGCCCACCAGATTAGCAGCAGACAACCTCCCAAGTGAATACCTACAAATCGCAGCTGATGCTCTGGCCTACCCAGTATCCATCTTGATTAACCAATCTCTGTCAGAAAGTTATGTTCCCACACTGTGGAAAGTATCACATATAATTCCCCTCCACAAAGGCGGACCCTCCACAGAACTAACCAATTACCGCCCCATAGCTATTCTCTCTCCACTCTCCAAAATACTAGAGAGATGCATACACTCTCAGGTATCAGACTACCTCCTTACTAACAACCTCCTTTCCAATACTCAGCATGGTTTCTGACCAAACCATAGCACCACCACTGCCTTACTCCCCTTTACTAACACTATTCTTCAGCAAAAAAAATGTCTATCTCTCCTCTGCTACTTTCCTAGACCTATCCAAAGCATTTGACATGGTCCCACACAAACAACTTATCTCTGTCCAGATATAACCTATCATTCTCACAATCAGTCACCAACTGGTTTCAGAGTTACCTGTCTGACCGCCAACAATCCATTGTATGGCAGAATGACATATCTCCCCAACTACCTGTCTCCATAGGGGTTCCCCAAGGATCCATCCTTGGACCCCTACTCTTCTTTGTTTTCACCAATAATCTAGCCTCTGCCACCAAACATGGCACACTCATACAATACACAGTTGACTCGACCATCATCTGCTCAGCCCAGTCCCTACTCAAACTGCAAAAAGTCACACAGGAAGCCTTTTCCTCTGTTGAAACTTGGTTATCTGATGCCCAATTAATACTCAACCCAAACAAAACTAAACTACTCATCTTCCAACCCACCAAACATACTCAAAACAACTCTCATTTTAACATCACAGCAAAAGACAACACCACTATATACCCAACTGAACACACCAAATTGCTAGGAGTGGAAATAGACACTAAACTAAAATTTGACATTCACATATCCATGACCATAAAAAAAGTCCACAAAAAACTAGGAGCGCTATACAGAAATAAGCATCTTCTCACCAAAGCAGCAAAGATTTCAATAGCAAATTCCCACCTTATCTCCACCCTACTTTATGCCTCTCCAGTATATACCAACCTAAGGCAATGCAATCTAAACAAGCTAGAGACCTGCTACAACAAAATCGCCAAATTCACCACAGGGGCATCCTACCACAGTCACCACTGTCTCTCACTTGCTGAACTGGGCTGGCTTGAACTCCCTCACCTCCTTCAATGGTATCAATTCTCACTCACCCACAAACTAGTAAACCATCCACTAAATGTCCCATCCTTCCAGAATCTACTCCAACCCTATCGCACCACCAGACCACTAAGATCCTGCAACAAAAATCACTTGCAGATCACTAAAGCCAGTAACTCTGCTGGTGAAGCACTATTCTCTTGCACCATAGCCAAATTATGGATCTCCCTCCCACCCACAATTACCTCCATACCATCATGCACCCACTTCAAAACTTTACTAAAAGCACACCTAAAAACATGCTGGCTATGCCCTTGCAACTCCCGCTCTAATATCACCCACCCCATCCAAACACTACCTTTCTTTCCACTCCACTAACTACCTTGATTATAGCAAGCTCAGATACTCATAAGCCAGTACTTATTATACAGCAGGAACTTCTTGTAACATTTGTTAATGTTTGTTATGTACTTCACAGATAAAGATTCTAGTTGTCTACTGATGTTCTTCATCTGTAAATATGTTGTAAGTAATTTCTATGTAAATTGTTAATCGCTATGTAATCCAATGTAACTACTGTCTGTTTATTTTAACTGTGGAGCTTTTCTCCCCGGGCATCTGCTGAAAATGGACCTACGTCCAGTCAGACACCCCCGTTCAACAAATATAAATAAGTAAATAATAATAATAATAATAATAATAAATAATATATATATATATATATATATATATATATATATATATATATATATATATATGTGCATATATGTGTAGATATATATCATTATGTGTTGTTTATATACCTATATATATGTATATCTGTCCGAGGTTCTGCAGACATACACAGCTGTGAATATGTATCATACATATATGTATCTGTATGTGGGGTGCATACAAACAACTGGTCCACACTCTTGTAACTCTCTTAATTTCACTGCTGAACTGTTCTGCCTTGCTGCAACACAGACAGGTGTCACATGTGAACACAGACTAACATTGGGGGGTATATATGGTGATAGATTTTGGATAAGCATATTATACTGCTATGGCAGTTGGGCATGCTATGCTACACTTTAACATGACTGCTCTGCAGTTGGTGTGGTCTCACACCCATGTGTCTATCATGGCAGTATTAATACCACCACCAGCCGTTGGCCATAGTAATGTACAGAACACAGATATCATGGGTCACATCTTTGCCATTCACTGCTGATCTGCACAGTTGACAGTTATGTCCCACTGCCCACAGGGACTGACACTATTGTCCAGAGCAGTTGTTGAGCAGAACATCATTACAACAGGAACAAGTACTGATGGCACATATATATCATTTCACATTATACATCCTATTATTCTATGCCATATACTACATGCAAGTAAATACATATCTGTTTCACATACCTTTTATGTTTTTTCTGCTGTAATAAAACCCTGAGCTTTGTTACTTTTATTAAAGTTATTTTTTTGTCTTTCTTTCTTTCTTTCTCTCTCTCTGTCTCTCTCAGTCTCTCCAGTAGAGTGATTGAGCTGGTTTGAATAGATTGCAGCATGCCTTTGGAGGTATTGCACATGATCAGGTGATGGCCTCTGCACCAGTCAGTGTCCACCAGTTGATAATTGCATGCAGTCTGCTGTGCAGTACTTCAGATAACCACTGTCATGGCAACCCTGTAGTTTAAAATGCTGACTTCTGTGGGCATTGTCCCGTCACCTTTCCAGTATGGCTGACATCCTTCCTGTGTGTGGACATCAGTGTTACAGACAGCAGGTAACAATACCTCTTACAGCAGAACCTGCAGACACAGGCCAAATACACATTTGGGTAAGGTTCCAGACCTACAGACAGCATGAGTAGTGTTGTTGTGTGCATTGTATCTTGCTAGTCTTACAGGGTTTCTGTGTACATGGTACTTTTGCATGGCATGTTGACTGTCTGCATAGCTCTCAACTGTGGGCCTATCCATATGATACCAGGAGGATTGGCAGTTAGGTTTTGTCTGTGCACCACACAGGTATTGAGCCAGATATATCAGCGGCATTCTGTCTGTTGAGTGCTATCAGTACATGGCTACATCCATTTGTATTTCCATGTCATATTCCTGCGTAAGGGTATGCTGCAACAAATCCTGTAACACCAGCAATTTACAGGGTGTGTAACAGCAATAATGCAAATATGGCCCTATGTTCCTGCCTCTTTCCTCCACATATATGCCAGTCTTTGTCCTGCTGTGATACAGAAAGGGGTTGTTTGGTAATGGCCTATCATTATTTACTGCTAGCATCCCAGTAATGTTATGGACTCCCACACCAACTGTTGGGCCAAGTCCATATATATGGGGGCAACAGCTGGAGAACACATATGTGCCCTTGTACATTCCAGAGGTAAGTGTGTGGTACACAGTGTTCCTTGCTCTTGTACAGCCTTTTATATGGGGGGGGGGGCTCAATGCCATTAACCTAGGCTGTGACACCTTTTCAGGGATATAACTGTTAAGACGAGGGTCATTCAGTGTGATAGTGAGATGTTAGGTTAAGCAATGTTATGTACAAGATACTGTGACATTAACACAAGTGCTACTTTTCCCCCTATGGCTTGACTTCAAGGTGTAATTGGAGGTTGCTGAACTACATCTGTAATTGTTGATTTTTATGTATCTTGAAGGCAAATCCTGTGTCTACTGTTGTACTAATAGAAGGCTTTGGCTTGGACAGCATAGTATGGTATATATCAACATTGCTTGCATCTACTGTTTTGTGTGGGCCTTGCATTCATCACTGATTACATATTTCAAATCTTATGTGGTGTAAGTACTGGCATACATTATTGTATAGTACACAAATAAAGGTTATCTGTGTATGCATACCTGTATGTCATGTCATGTCCTTTGAATTGTGGGTGGGTATATGTTTAATGTCAGTATTCTCATTTGTGGCAATGGTTACCACACTACACATTTCACAGATGGCAGTTAAAGGGCTTGTGGCTGAGGGATATACTTTGCACCCAATACTTCCACACTACTACATATGTATGGCTACTAATACCTTTTGTCTGTGTATATGTGTATGTACCTATATATATCTCATATAGCTATATCTATATATATGCATCTATATAGACACATATGTATCTATATAGACACATATGTATATATATATATATATATATATATATATATATATATATATATATATATATATATATATATATATATATATATATATATATATACATACATATGAACATATTTATGTATCTATATGCAATTGATGTTATATGATTATTTGTGAGTCATACACACACACACACACACACACACATATATATATATTTATATATATATATATATATATATATATATATATATATATATATATATATATATATATATATATATATATATATTTATATATATATATATATATATATATATATATTGCTGTCTATCTGTCTACATTTACAGATTTATCTGTCCATATGTCCATGCATGTTCAACTCATATTTTGGCCTGTACCTCATTCTCTTGTCAATTGACATGGATGATCACAGCACTGAAGTCAGTAACTAGTGATGACACTTTTGTGTTTCAGACTTTATCTCCTTCTACATATGTGTTCTAATACATATAACAGTGTAACTAGCAATATTTTAAGTGCAGTAGAGCATTACTTGACATATATCCATATTTGTACCCAAATTGTGGCATACTTTGCTCAGACTTCTTGCATTAACAGGTTGTGTGGTATGATATTACTACATTTCCTGTACTGTTGACTGATTGTACTGGATGATATGTTTGTGAAAACATCAGGTTATGTATATCTGCCATGGTTTAGTTGTAAATCACTTTGTGTGTGGAGTGCAGGGTCCTGGGTTCAAGTCTTGCAGAGACAGTTTATGTTTTTGCTGGGCAGAAGAAGGGCCATTGGATACAGAGTGATTACAGCACTTTTAAGCAGTTGTAAGCTGGTTTGCATGGGTTTGCATGATGACAAGCACTGCTAACATCCGCTTAAGTTTTCTTACACTCAGTTAGCTTTGGAATTGCTCAACCTGTGTAGGCATAGCTTACCCCCATGCAAACCCATGTAAACCCGCTTACTGCTGCTTAAAAGTGCTTACTGTCACTTACCCTCATGCTAATTTCTTTAAAAGAAAAGAAAAAAGGGTTGATAGGAAAGCGGTGAAAAAGAGGCACAAAGAGGGAAAGACAGTAGGGAAAATAGGTAGGCATGTGCAGGAAGGGTATAGGAAAGGTCCATAGCTGCCCATTTCTTCTACAGCAACGGCTGTGCACATACACTGAATTTAGAGGTACATTTGGACCCTCAAACCCCTGGGAGAGGGGTAAGGACAACATATATTCATTGTTATGCCAATTAGACCAGATTACATGTGTCCAGTGGACACGTGTGCAAAATGGACAGCTTTGTATGGGGCAAGATTTTTTTGTGGGAACAGATTGCCCTTTTTTTTTCAGGTGAGAGTGGGATGTTGGGGAGGGGTAGTAGGTATATTTGGGGAGGTAGGTTGGGTAGGTTAACAGACAAGACAAACAAGATGCATACAGGGGTGGTATATGACACATGTGGGGGGTAAACACCTTGGATGGGGAGGGGTATTTGGAAGTCACAAGCCCATGAGCCCCCAACTGGAAGCAGTGGGACTGAGGTCCCTACCCAATGGCAGTCACCACCTCATCTTCATGACCCCAAAGGTGGCTGTGCTAGGGGCTGTGTAGGAGGAGCAGGCTTACCCTCTAATTGTGCCACTTGGCCCTCATGCTGGCGTAGCCAATCTCGATACTCCAGATCGATCTCCCTACGCACCACGGCCCGGACCTGTTGAAGAGTGATGGGTTCCCCTCTGCGCCCACTCCAAGGGGGGGGTGAGCCCCATCCCCTGCAGCGGTTCCACCCGAAGGTGGCACAGGGCCCACAGAGGAGGAGGTCCCAGGCTTGGCCCCAGATGTGCTGGTGCCCGGTGCCATGGCCAGTTGAGGTGGGACAGCTGGGTTCACTGAGTCCACTGGGACCGGTCTTCCCATACGAGCTATATTGTAGCAGGTTTATGACAGATATGGATTAGTAACAGTCAACAGCATTCAGGATTAGTTATAACAGCATGCATAGGTATTCCCATTAACCCAAAACACCAGATTTAACACAGCTGCAAAGCAAGCAGAACACATGCATATATGGAACAACAGTGGCCATTACAAGAGCATGCAGGTTTCATTGATGGCAACAGGCCACCAATATGGGTGTATTTTAACATGGCACATGCATAGAAACAAATGTGAATATTTAAAAACCATTAGAACATATGTCCCAACAAAAGTTTAGAGTGTACACATACCAGTTGAGGAGTGTCATTGGGTTATTTTGCACATATGGTAGGGGTGAGAGGAGAGTTCAATTAACAACTAATATATCCTTGTAGTTTTCACAACATTCTTAGCCACTGCAGTGATCTTTCCCTTACATGTATTATTACACTACCCAATGTCTTTATATTGTACACTGGTATGTTTATAGATTATTATATACGTGACTCGTGTCTTACATACAGGTGTGACAAGATGCAGGTGTTAATGCAACATATGTTCAGAATTGCTGTCATACACTTTTGGTGAGGTGCTAGAATGACAAGTTTGTTTTCATATACATTCTATGATTATGTACATGTTTGACTATCAGTTATATGTCATTAACGGCTGCCTACATTTCTTTGATCATTATATTGATTTTTCAGGGGGGGCGGGGTACCAGGCTGGTGATATGGGCCATTTATCTGGACATGCTGGACAGACTGGAACAGTTGTAGGGCATGAATATGCATACAAAATTCAGTTTGAACATTCTGGCAAATTCTGTACAGTTGTTGGGTGTAATTATGCATACATCTTTCTATCTGAACATTGTAACAATATCTGTGCAGTTGTGGGATATGATTATACATACAACTTAGTACCACTCCCAGGATTCAAACCCCTGCTGTGTGTGACAAAAAATTATAGCTAACATTACAGGACACTGTGCTTTCAGGGAATTGATGTAAAGCTTTCTACTGTTTTCTGTCTAAGTCTCCCTCACTTGTACAACATTGCTATGCAGGACTTCATACACATTTTATCTGCATACCACAGTGTGGGTGACACTGCTTAAAATACAACAGTACTATTTATAGTATGCAACAGTTTACCAACATATGACAGAAGAGTAAACAGAAGTATTCCAGGGGTTATACCTTTATTTACAGACTATTACACATTTATTTCTACTGGTACAACACTTTTTAAGGCTCTTATATTTATTTGTTATGGCAGTACATGCAGACTATTACTAACCTACCTTGTTGATGCAGCCTTTGCAACCTAGCATCATGGGCTTGCTGGTTTGCAGCCCATCATCTGCAGCTGTTGGAGAAATACAGTGATATTTAGCCATACCTATCCATAGTATACACACTCTAGGCAATTCTTAACTACTTAGTAGAATGAGTACTTAATACTGGGGCATTAGCCATCTGCCAGGACTCCTGGATCCACTGTTTAAGTACATCCCCCCTCCACCGCTTCAGGTCAGCATGGTGGTGCCTGACTTGCTCACCAGTCCGGGGGATACCTGTGGCACTGGTGAGGTCATGGGCAAGACTCTCCCAGGCCTCCGTTTTATACTGCAAGCCCTGGTACTGGCCCTGCATAGTCTCTCCTCATAGTGTTTTACCAGGAGCCATACCATGATTTTTGACTCCTGGGTGCCCCAGTGCTGTGCTCTAAAATGAGTGCCTTCACCCACATCAGCCATTCTGCCTGCAGTAGGAAGCTACAACCAGTTATGGAATGTATTCCCACCTGTATGGTTTAAATACAGCAAATTACCCGCACTTTTCTGTGATTGGCCGGGTTTGAAAATGCTAAGCTATGGGCACACCTGCTTACCTAAGGATGGCAGTGCTTAAAGAGGTATACCGCTAGGCAGATTGGATTGGCTCCCCTACACATTGCTTACTCTTACTAAATTGAGCTGTGTTGTGGTTAGCATTGCTTAATAGTTAATTAACACTATATTTGCCTTTTGACAGTGATTTATTTTTCATTACAGGTTCTATATGTGCTTGGTATTCATGATTCTACACTTCTACTACTTCTACACTTTATTACAATAACACCTCACATCTATGCTTACTGCAGTACTCCAGTTCACATATTTATGGTATGTAGCAGGTTATACCACTTCATACTGTACACAGATTCAGTTCACATGTTTTTGTTGACCGGACTAGTCCAGCTGGATATATGTCCATTTTCAGTGGAGGCCCAGGGAGAAAAGCTCCACAAACAACAACAAAATAGGACAAGACAATGATATTTACAATAGAAATTGATACATTACAAAACCCAGACTAACCACCATACCCTTTTCTACACTCCCTTGATTACTAGCCTCTTATGAACATTATCTTGTGTTTACTCGCCGATAATAGTGTGCTTGGACCATTCTGAGGATTTTTCCTCATGTAAATATGTATATACAATTGAATGACTAACCATTTTCATATAATACTACAACTCTTGTGAGACTGAACACTATAATTGTATCCTTGTATTTTGCTTTTGAATACTCTATCCACTTAACACTAGTGTTTTTCTTTTGATATTTTTGTGAGACTTTAGAATGTATAGTATCTCTTAGATATAATTTGCATTATTAATTCAAACTACTGTTGCATCTAGGTTTATTTTACATCAGGTTTTTCCCTGTTGCAATACAGAATATAAAATCCTAGATATGTAATATGTTATAAAGCTTTGGCATGTACCAATTCCTATTGTAAATATCATTGTCTTGTCCTATTTTGTTGTTGTTTGTGGAGCTTTTCCCCCCGGGCCTCCACTGAAAATGGACATATATCCAGCTGGACAAGCCCGGTCAACAAATGTAAAATAAAATAAAAAATAAAAATTTCCTGTGGTGAGGATTAATTTGCTGATACTTCATTCCTATGTATTGCTATAATGGCTTAGTGGTTAACAACTGTGACTATAGTGTGCAGGGTCCTGAGTTTGAGCCTTGCAGAGGCAGTTTATTTTGTTGCTGGGCTGAACATGGGCCATTGGGTACAGAATGATTAAGGCACTTTAAAGCAGTTGTAAGTGGGTCTGTGTGGGTTTGCACGACGGTAAGCACTGCTAACCTCCGGTTACAGTTTCTTACACTCAGTTAGCTTCTACTTTGCTTAATCTGTGTAGGCAATGCTTACCCCTGTGCAAATCCACTTAAAAATGCTTACTAGTACTTATATATGCCTACTACTGCTTATTTGTGCTTAAACCTGCTTACTAGTTCCTTATTCATTATGTCACTGACACTTCACATGTGCATTTAATGCAGTACTCCAGTTCACATTTAAATGTTATTTAGTAGGTTATACAGCAAAAAAATGTTAAAATATGTTCATATACAGATTTCACATGGAAAATGATATATGCTGCAGTGGGACTTGAACCGGGAATGCCTGTTCATTAGGCAGATGCTCTGACCACTACACTATTGCTGTGCTGCTTCATTTGCATATATATTCCTTGTTATCCTCTTCAGCCTTTTCAGCTGCTTTAACCGTAGCTAAGCGATGGGCACACCCGTGCACCTATGGTTAGCTGTAATTGGGATTTAAAAAAAAATAAAGGGGTTTCCTCATTTTATTTTTATATCCTGTTGCTGTTCTACACATGGGGGACTGTTGGTGGGGATATGCGGACACCTATGAGTGGTCCCGCTCATTTATTTACTTTACTTTGCAGGGGCGTGTTCATTCTGAGAGCTCTGCTCTCAGACACACCCCCTGCACTCGTCCGTGCTCCGTGTAGAATTAGGAAGTCAGGCAGCACGCCTTCATTAATATGCATGGCGTGCTGCCTTCCTCCTCCTAAACTGCTGCTTCCGTGCAGGACTGGATTAGTCCTGCATAGAAGATTAGTAAATCCGGGGGCAGGAGTTTCCAACAGTGTATGCAAGAATTTACAAACAGAAACTATTTTTAAATCAATAAGCCTTAAAGCAATCAGATAACACAAAACGTGCTAGACCAGTTTTATAAACTCCACCTCAGAAATAGGGGGAAGCAGTTTCAGGACAGATGAGAAACATAAAACAATGCCAGAAAATATATAAAATAATTCAGTCATTCTCTCATCGATTTGTATCAGAATATTGCTACTTCCACTCAGTATTAATCACATGCCTTATTCTATTTCACTCTTGTATCTCTTTGCTTTATTTAATAAGAATGGTTAGTTTCTGTATTAAGTTCTATATTAAACATGTATCAAATAATTATCCAGGCAGAAATATACGCAATATAAATACTTATAAAACTCATAGTTTCAATCCTTATTATATCTTAGTGTTTAAGAATGTAAACGTTATTGTATCACATAATTTACTTCTTAATAAAAATCTATAAATAAAACAAACAATGAAAACAGGCTCAGACAGATAAATTGGTTATGAAAATATGACAAATGAACAAACATAAAAGACAGACAGACAGACAGAATGATAGAAAGACAGGTAGATAAATATGAAAATTAAATTAGACTTCCTTAAACAGCATATATAATGACATTTTGCTATGAATTTCAGTGAAGTTTAACATGACATTTCAGATTATATGATGTTGTCAAAGTCATTAAAACATTTTATAAAATTCTAATATTCTGTCAGTAAACCTGGAAATACAAATCATTGTGAAGTATGATCAGTGCACATAGCATAATCAAGGACAGATGCACTGTTAGAGCAATTTACCATTTTCCAAAGAGTGAAGGCAATTATACACATATTGTAAGAGTAAAATGCTCGAATGTTTTCTGTAGTTCAGCATAATAGCAGGGCCATTGAATTAGGGATATATGAATGGTGGTTTTTACTAAATGAGAAAGAAAAACAATATGGAAAACATGCATTTTAAGTAGTGATGTTTTTTTCATTTGGAGTATTGTTGAACTGAACAAAACTAACAAAGACCTGGAGAGGTTTTGTGCTGAAAACTAGAATGCATTAGTCAAATGGAAATATAGACAGAAACAGATTACTAATTTGATATTCTTAAAAAATATACTGTAATACTCATACCATAAAAGTGATCATGTATTGTATTCTTTAGAATCCATTTAAGCATGGCTTAGATTTTCAGCATTCCATGATTTAGCATAAACATGGAGCAAAATGTTATCTTTCAATAGTTTTCATTATTTGCAGAGTGCATTAAGCAGCAACGTTTATGCATAGCTTGACAAAAAGATTACTTACAAATTGTATCCAATTTTTGTAATAAATTTTGGACAATTTTTAAAAATAAATGGTCAGAATAAAAATATTATTCCTATTTTCCCCAAAGAATTAATATTTTAGAGTTCTACAGATAAAAAAATATTGCAAAAGTTGGTTTCAACTTTCTTCCCTAGCTGTCATGCTAATTTACTCACAAAAAAAGCTGGTGCTAAGGGCGGTTCTCCAATTAAGACAAATGAGACACATTGAATTTCTCCCTAGGGCACAGCAGGGGCTCTGGCAAAATCTACTCTATTCTTCTCTGTCAAGGCTGAACTGGAAACAAAAGCATGAAAATTCAACACATCCACTTACAGAATAATAAAGGCTGTTGTTAAAAGCGTGAAGAGTTTTGGCACCCTTCTGGGGCCTTATGTAAATCAGCCTTCCTCTCAACTGCTACCAAACCATCGGTCTTAGAAATTAAAGACGTACTTGGTTGGTTAAAAGCTGAAGGGAAAATGCAGCCTGAAACTCAATTAGACTTTTGTTGAGTGAATAAATCAGGAATGACTGCTATTGTCTAAACTAAAATGTGTTATGGGCCCAACAGTAATTTTAATCTGATAGACAAATGCAAGTGTCAGCCTTAATAAACAAAAAGAAGGGTAGGAATTATCCTGCTTTGTGATAGAAACAAACAAAAAAGAAGCTTAGGAAACAGCTCTGCTACCTGTAATACAATTGACATGTTAATGCAGTCTGAAAAGTACACATTGATGTTATAAGTTACTTCCATTTTCTAACAAAAATAAGTGTAAAAATTACTAAACTACTCAGATATCCTACTTATTTTGCATACTCATTGTCTGCAGTTTTCATAATGTTGTTCAAAGCAATAAGTAGGATTTGCAAATTTTGATGTAAGCTGAATGTTTTAAATTCTACTCAAATATTTTCTGTACTTGTTTTTAGCAAAATGTATGTGACTGTTGTAAAGTGTGTTGTTTCTTAAATGCAAATTTGCAATATATTGAATGTCTAAATGGGGGTAGTTTATCCTAAACTGCTGACTAAATTATGTAGATTTATTCTGGCTCCCAGAGTAAAAAGAAAGGAAAAGCATGTGTTCATTTACATTTCTGAGATCTGAACAAAGATAATGAACACACAAGTCTTTATACAAGTTCCATCAATATAGCGGCTGCAATTATGCTTTGTTGTTACTAAGAAAAATAATTCATCAATTAACAATAAATTATTATGGATGAAGCTTAGTTCATGATTTCAGAAAAAAATGCTGAGCATGTTCCTAAGTAATCATTAATTTTAGATTTGGATATATTTGATGCACTTGTCTCATAAAACAATACCATGTAGATTATTATTATTATTATTATTACTATTATTATTACTATTATTATTATTATTATTATTATTATTATTATTATTATTATTACCACTACTACTTTATGAAATGTATTGTTTTTATAAAAAAGCACCAAGGATTTCACCTGGAAGATACAGCAGACAATAAAATAATTGTTACGCATATTACATATATTAAACAACTGTTTTTGTTAAGTAAGTTTTCTAAATTAAAATGTTCAGAATTTATATCTTTATGATTTCAGGTTCTAGTTAAAGTTTCAACCTTGCCTCTTATCTGTGAAACTGCAGTCTAAGAGGTTAAAGGCTGAGGTTGCATATATTTATTTTGACTAGACTGATTAGAAAGTTCAGAAACATAACACAAACTTGTGATAATCACTGTGAAAACATAAACCTATACAAAATGTGGCAGACCCTTGGAATGCTGCATGCAAGCATGACTTCTGAACAAATTTCCCAAATACTAGTGTTCCAAACTCCCATTTGCCACAAAATATTTTCCTTCTGTGGTGCAATCTACATATGTTAAGTTAATAGCTTGTGTGATGACTCATTATAAATAATGAAATGTGGAATAAGCTGCCTCTTCTTTGGGTAATGTTGATTGTTTATGGTGCATGCTAGCCCCCTTGTGGGTGTTTATAGTACTTCACTAGATGACTTACAGATGGGGTAGACTTAGAAATCAAGTCTGCCCTAAGCATAGATGGGTGGGTGCCTACATGCTGTTTTTGTTGCTGAACATTCTGCATTCTTGGGGGGGGGCAAGCAATAATTAATGAAAACATGTTATTGCATCAGTACGTTAGCTAGTTAGCTAGTTAGTTAGTTGCTTTGTTTGCTCAACTCCATGTCATTAGACCTATGATTTATTTTCAATTTTTTTTTGCACAGACAGGAAGAAATTGGGCCAGGATGCAGAAGAAATTCCCTGCACTTTTCATTAAGTGCAGTGGGAATGTTAGCATCTCCTATGGGAATGTCAGCATCCAGCTAAACTGCCTGCAGCTCAGGCAGCAGGGATGTCATTTTAATGTCTCATCTAAGGGACATGTAGCTGAGAACTGTAGCATGAATTAATGCCCCACTGTAGTGCTGCTACTGAAACATGAATCAAGGCACTTGCTGTGGGAATAAAGCTCACAGGATTTTATCTTCTTTGTATTTAGGGTAACTGTGCAATATGCCAAGCAATTTCTTCACTTATGAGCAAAACATACTCAGCAAATGTCCCATCTTTCTGGAACATGTTTGGTTTTATCCAATAATCTGTATAATAACTCTGCATTGTGCCTCAGAGAATGTGTGATAGCTTATGACAAAATGTTAACATTTGTTAACTGGGTAGTGTCCGACTGGGCCTTGGAGCCCATTTTCAGTGGAGACCCAGGGAGAAAATGTCCACACACAATAGCATTGTCCAATAATAGTATAAAATCATAAAAACAAAATTGCATACATATAATAATACACTTAATACAAAATTATACATGTATATCACAGAAGATCAGAGATAAAATTAGTCAGAGATTATGCTGTAAACAGCATTGTAGATAATGAATATAAATGAGTGAAACTGATTGCCAGAACATCAGTCATAGCGCATTTAAAGTATACATTGTTTACAACGTAGCTACAAATTCTAAAATGGGCTAGAAATGGATAATTATTAAATTTTATCAGCTACTCCAAACTTATTCTTTCAGAAGTTAATATTTTTACAAAGTATCTTATTATTTTGATACTTTAAGGGTGACAGTACTTCAGAGGCATCCATAACCTGAGATTTTTTGGTGTTTTGTTATCTTTGCAGTAAAAACCCAAGTGAAATGCACAATTGTACATGTAACAAACATTGAGGAAACTCCATCCAGCTCCTAGTCTTGTCTTTCTTTCTTTCCCACTCATTTCAACTCCATACTGTTCTTCAGCCTTCTCATGTATGCTACCCATTTTGTGCTTTCACCTGATCATTTTACATTCTCTCTGTAATGGCATCTTACCATCATCAGTTATAGTCCCAATAGTTGTACAATTTAGTGGTGATCCTGTACATGCATACCTCCCCTGGTGGTTTGCACAGATGTGGGGGTGGTGTGGGTGTCACTTGAATGAGTGACGTCCCAAAAGGCCACAATGTTTTATTCAAATGATGCTTGTGCAGATTTGACATTGACATCATGCATACGATTTAACCCTTTCCTCAACATAGTGTGATCTCGGATTTGGTATATTTAATTTGCAGACGGGTGTGGGTGTCCAAAAAAAAAAAAAAAATTTACGTAATTGAAGTGCACCCTCAAGCTAAATGCTGAATACCCAATGAATATTCATGTGGCCGGTAAAGACATCACGATCAATATTCACGGTTTAAGCGGGACATGCTATTACACACCCCAGGAGGTATTCAGGTACATGATTGCCACTTTTGTTAGTGTTTCTCTCCTCTCACACATAATTATTATTATTATAATAACTTAAATTATTTTCATAATTCCCTCCCATTTATTCCACCAAACATTTATAAGCTGCTTTATATTATCTGACTTCTGTAACAGTAACCATGGACAAGTTGCCCTTGTAGGTTATTTTGAGGCAAGCCATTTTCCCTTTCAAAGATGAGAATCAAACCTGTATTTTGTGACTGTGAGGTGAATAATTTAACCATTATACGAAACTCTAACAAAAGTGTGAACCAAACCTTGTACGCTGTGATTGTAAAGTAAAAACCTTAACCATTATACCATCCCTATACCAACTCTTCAATCATTCAAAAGTGCATTCACTACAATCAGTACGAGCTCTACAAGTTTAATGAAACATTAAACTAGCTGTTTAATGTCAGTGTGAAAAATATTCTGAACAGGCCAGGTGGTAGGGAGCTGCCCAGGTTTCATTTACTATATTACTGTTTGTGTTCCTGCACTTCCAGCTAAGTGCAAAAGTTCAGTATTTTACATGAGACATAATGCAATACTAAAACATTTTCAATTGTATGTGTCTTTCGGCTTTTCCAGTTAGGGGTCGCCACAGCGGAACTCCGGTCCGCTAATGATTGGCAGTTGATTTTTTCGGGCCGAGTTGCCAGCCCTGATGCACAACCTTCAACGAAGGTACGCCCATTCACGTATGTCTCAATAATTTGTGTAAATAATTTTACTTAAATATATCTACCCATGTTTATTTAACAATATATTTTATGCTTAGCTAGACTACCTGGTTGAGAAAATTCAATTAATTAATTAATGCATCAAAGACTGCGGTGGTGGTGCTACGGTAGCTTTGTCGCCTCACAGTAAGACGTTGTCCTGTTCGATTCTCAGCTAGAGCATCTTCTGTGTGGAGACATGCGTGAATGGGGGTACCTTCGTTGAAGGTTGTGCGTCAGAACTGGCAACTCGGCACATAAAAATCTACTGCCAATCATTAGCGGACCGGAGTTCTGCTGTGGCGACCCCTAACCGGGAAAAGCCAAAAAACACAACAATTAATGCTTCAAAGCATAGCACTCGATGACAACACTACAATCAGTTCACAGACAGTACCAGATATTTTACACCACACATTTCAAAATACAGCAGCCCATTTTACACACTTTGAGGAAAAAGTCACAACTATACTTTTGTTTCTTAAACCTGATGCCCAGACGTAACCCCTTCCCAAAATGTCAGCTTCTTTCACCACCTGTGTTTCATGCTAACATCCTTTCTTTTTCCTCTTCTCTTCAAATAACTGTCAGACTGCATCTAATGAAAAAAAATGCTCCGCCTGCACATACAAAGCAGCCGTGCTCATTTGTGAAAAATCCAGTATATTTGTTAGGTTTTTCGATAATGTTTTGTATTATTCATCTTATTCTCATGGTATGTATGTTATGTACTTGCCATATTCTGACTAGTGCAATTAAATTTGTGAATCTTTGCAGTGTAGTCCTTTTTTAAGGAATAGTCTGCAGTTCTGATTATAAATGTGAATTTTCCTCCTTTCGGAAAGTCTCAGCTATACCTCTTTTCATATGTACCTCTTTTCAGGCTTAGTTTACCCCTTAACATGATATAAGTATTTCGGATATATACTGCTAATCTAAGGCTTGATTTGCCTCCTCATACAATTTTCTGAATTTCTTCCTTCACACAGCTGTTTAGTACATAGGAAAACAAAGTACCTGACCAAAATCTTAGTAACACACCTGAGTCAGTGAAAGAAGGCCTATGTGTTACACCTGTCATTTTCAAAAATAAAAATAAATTGCTTTGTGGGGTAGATTCCCACAATATCATTAATTTAAATCTATGGATTTAACATTGTGTCTCTGGCAAAGTGCTTATATTTTTGTACCATCTGTGCCACTCTCAGTTTATAAACTTGTGTTTCTGAGTAGTATCCATTAATCCTGCTAGAAATGGGGTGAGATACATACTATTTGATACTCAAATTTTGTGCTAATTAGATGCCCAGATTTTTGGGTTGATGTACCTTCAAGAGTCTTTGTACCTATTTTCAAAGTCCACAGATTGATATATGTGGTACTGTGTTTCCTGCACTATGCATCTGAATACCACCATCTTCAGAAGTGAGTAATGCACTATCTGTACATTCAAATTCACGTTATCCATAGACATGTTACTGTTTTAATGCTTCAACTGATGCACCAATGTTATTTTCAACAAATGACCAGCAGTGTGTATGGCAGTTACTTCTTTTGTTTGTAATAGCCAAGCGTACTATGCCAGCATATCATGTTTTCCAGTACTGAGTACAAAAACTTTGCTACCATCTGTCTTTCAATAGCCATAATCATTTTATGTAGCCAGTACACCATTGCCTTCATGATTTTTTTTTCACAAGCACATGAAGGCTTTGGACACAGTCCCTTTCTGATACTGCATGATTAGCAATGACTGTACTGTCCTATTGTGAGTTATTAATTAGTAAATATGCCTTGCAGTGCTATTTTTAATACCCACTTTAAGATTTTTTTATCTATCAATAAAAAACGCAAAGGTTTTCATGTAAAGGATGACAAACAGCAATTTGCAAGAGAAGGGAATGACACATACACAAAGTTACTTAGCCATATACTGGTTTGATAAGAAAAGTCATCTTTTGGCCTTGCAGATTAACACCTTTGAAGATTTCTGCAGATTTAAATGAAAAGGACATGTTGGTTCTGCAACTAAATTTAGTCACCATACTGATCACATATGTGGCAGTAATTAAAAAAAAAAAAACACCTGTGATACTTTCAAACTATATTTGTTTTCCCCATATTTGCAACCTAGTTATTAATAGACGACCACTCCATTTGGAGTTCTAATCAAATGAGGCACACTACTAAAAAAAAAAAATGAATGATTTCCATGTATTATAGCGATACAGTACATGACCTCACACACACACACACACACACACACACACACACACACATATATATATATATATATATATATATGTATACACATATATATATATATATATATATATATATATATATATATATATATATATATATAGGTCTGCTTTACATAGTCGACTTTCCACAAAGTCGACTTTCATATGGCCAAGATCATATGATCAACTTTTGGAAAGTAGACCATGTAAAATAAACACAAAAAGCACAATGAACACTTACCTTAAAACTGTTAGTAGGGGAGCAAGCCCACCTGCACCCCCTGTGGGGGGCTCTGCCCCCCCACCCCTCATAACTTAAATATATCAACTCCGAGATCACACTACAGTGCAGAAGAGGGAAATTTTCCCATTCCACACTGTATGGATATAGCGGTTCCCCATGGTCGGCTTTTCAAAAGTCGATCATATGGTCTCGGCCATATGAATTTCGACTTTGTGAAAAGTCGATCATGTGAAGGGGACCCATATATATATATATATATATATATATATATATATATATATATATATATATATATATATATATATATGAGTCTACTTCACTTGACATAAAACTCATTTGACTAACATCCATTTGACCGACACCCAATTGACTTAAATTTCATGACGACTCATTTGACTAACTCCCATTTCACCGATAGTTAAGACATAGACTTGTTGTGGTTTCTCCTTCACTTGTGACTTGCTTGTGATAAAACGAATTACTGTAACTTACAATGCTGACTGTTAGAATTCCGAAAGTCATGTAGAAAGTAGTGTTGTATTGTTTCTAAATGTGGGTTTGTCTCTTTTCTTTTTTATGGGCAGTATCTAAACTAATTTGGCAAATGTTTTGTGCATTCCCAGCACTAGTGGCAGTGTGTAGAGTACTGTAAGGCAAGTTAAAGGTATATGACCTTTTCCCCACTGTAGTAAAATCCTGGAGTTAGTATATATAATTGTGTGTGTGTGTGTGGTTGTGTGTGTGTGTGGGACACAGCCCCCCCCATTGGGGGGTGTTGGGGGCATAGTCCTCCACCTAGTTTGGTTGTACATTGTCCCATTTCTGTTAAGAGGGCAAGTAAGTCATTTTTAAGTTCTGGAAAGGGTTAGTTATTGGTGTTCTGAGTGTGCTTGTCTATGGTTTTAGATTTAGTATGTTGAAATTCAGCATTGTAAGCTGTCAGTGAAATGGGAGTCAGTCAAATGAGTTTTCAGTCAAATGAAATTTAGGTCAGTTGGGTGTTGGTCAAATGGGTGTCAGCAGGGCTAGTCTTTTGTCAATGGTGCCCTAGGCAAAAAGTATCCACAGTGCCCCCCCCAACACCACCCGATGACCCTATCCTGGTCTACCTACACCATTCAGATTACTGAAAAAGTGCCCCTACTACAGCGGCGCCCTAGGCAGCTGCCTAGTTGGCCTATGCCTAAGGCCGGCTATGGGTGTCAGTCAAATGAGTTTTAGGTTAAGTGAAGTAGATCCATATATATATACACATATATATATATATATATATATATATATATATATATATATATATATGTGTGTGTGTGTGTGTGTGTGTGTGTGTGTATATATATATATATATATATATATATATATATATATATATATATATATATATATATATGAGATCTGTGATTTTAGTTGAAACTCCTAAATGTCAACATCTGCTGTGTCGACACACTTGATAACACAGATGATTAACAGGTGTGTGAGAACGAGAGTTTCTGAGGCTGGGGAATATGCCCCTTCCCTGGGTACAGTACGATCATAGAGTTGTGGTGTGCTGTTGACATTTACATTGTCTACCTTTTCTGGTCGACTTTAGTGATGTTGACATTTGGTTAGTTCAATGATAGTAAGTCTTCTTCTTCTTCTTTTGGCTGCTCCCATCAGGGGTCGCCACAGCAGATCAACTGTTTCCATGTCTTCCTGTCCTCAGCATCTTGTTCTGTAAAACCAACCACCTGCATGTCCTCTCTCATCACATCCATAAACCTTATCTTAGGCCTTCCTCTTTTCCTGTTACCTGGCAGCTTCATCCTTAGCATCTTTTTACCAATATACTCTGCATCCCTCCTAAGCACATGTCCAAACCAACGTAATCTTGCCTCTCTGGCTTTGTCTCCAAACCTTCCAACCTGGGCTGTCCCTCTAATATACTTATTCCTAATCCTGTCCATCCTCGTCACACCCAGTGCAAATCTTAACATCTTCAACTCTGCCACAGGAAGCTCTGACTCCTGCCTTTTTGTCAATGCCACTGTATCCAACCCATATAACATAGCTGGTATCACTATCCTTTTGTAGACCTTTCCTTTCACTCTTACTGGTACTCGTCTGTCACAAATCACTCTTGACACTCTTCTCCACCCACTCCATCCTGCTTGTACTCTCTTCTTCACCTCTCTTCCACACTCACCATTACTCTAAAATGTTGATCCCAAATATTTAAACTCATCCACCTTCGCCACCTCTACTCCCTGCATCCTCACCATTCCTCTATCCTCCCTCTCATTCACACACATATATTCTGTCTTAGTCCTGCTGACCTTTATTCCTCTTCTCTCTAGAGCATATCTCCACATCTCCAGGGTCTCCTCTACCTGTTCCCTGCTCTCATTACAGATCACAATGTCATCTGCAAACATCATAGTCCACGGGGACTCCTGTCTGATCTCCTCTGTCAACCTGTCCATCACCATTAAGTACGCTGATATACATATATATATATATATATATATATATATATATATATATATATACACACACACACACACACACACACACACACACACACACACACACACACACACACACACACACACACATATATATATATATATATATATATATATATACATATTATGTGTGTGTGTGGGTGTAAGCGCAAGTTCATGTGTACATATATTATGTCGAGAACAAAGAAAATTTGATGACAGTTTATGCGTGTAAGCTGTAAGAGGCACAGTAGCAGTGTTTGCCTAAGCCTTTCAACATCCTAGTTAATGACATCCTTATTAAACTGTAAGCGTGTCTACTGGAGCTACAGCTATGGTGGTGTATCCAAACTGCTTTAATAAGTAATGGAAAATGGGTTTAATAGCTAATTTAATAAAAATCAATATTTTAACTACAAAAGGCTAAAGTTCAATGTAAAGTTTCTTTATTTTCTGAATGTGCTGTCACAATTTCCTTTTGCTGGGCTATCCTTCATTGGCATGTGATGTTCTACTGCAGGTGCTGAATGTAAAGCTGCTGTTGTACCCATTAACTTGCCCCGCATTAGTTGCAGAAATAATTCATGCCTGATAAATTGACTACTTCAGCTTGTGGGTGGGGTAGAATACCATTAACATCAACAGTGCATTAGCAATGACACTTCATTTGTGAGCATACTTTCTTATAATATGGGATTTTCATGTCAGGTAATGAACTGATTGCTGCTGTAAAATGTGTATAAATTCTACTGGCCTCACTCAACCCCTTCTAGATGGAAAAAAGAACTAAACAGGCAAATTAAACTTGCAAGTGGTTGTGGTGGTTAATCCTTCTCACATGCATATGTAAAGGCACCAATATATTATGCCAATATTTGGCATGATCTTTTTTTCATTTTGTTTTATTCTTCCAGTTTATTTTATTGTTTTTTTAACTAGCATGGAATCATGACTCTAACAATAATTCATCATTAATGTTGTCAATCACCAATTCTAGTACTGTCAGTCATTTGGACGTACACACTGAAAACCAATAATGGTTACTCTCACTGAAAGCTGTTTCAACAAATGCGACCAAAACTGCCTTCAGTGTACATTGAAACATTTTTTTTTGTGTGGGGCAAGTCCTGTATCCTCATTTTTGGATACCCCCCCCCCCCACCCAGAATTATATATACCAATTCCAAAGTCGCACAAAGTCGCAGGACAGTGAACATAAATGCAATCTCCAATTTTGTCAAAGGTGGTTTTGGTGAATTGACTTTGCATTTAATGAAATTGCCTTTGATGGATTGACATGTTCCAGATATAAATCAATACATAGGTTATGGAGTAATTTGATGTTCATATTAGATGAAGTATTATTGTTAATCAGTTGGCTATTCTGTTTATTGCTTTATTTACTGATTTATTTATTTCATTGTAATATTTCACCCCATTGCCTGCTAGCTATATTCTATCTCTATCTATCTATCTATCTATCTATCTATCTATCTATCTATCTATCTATCTATCTATCTATCTATCTATCTGTCTATGTATCTCTCTATTTATGCCTGTCTGTCTTTATGTCTATCTTTCTGTCTGTTTGATCCTCTATATACTTCTATCTACTATTTCTTTTCCCCTCCTCTCCTATATTCTTCCCTGTCTATCTCATCTAAAATATATCACACTGTTTCCCACTAAATCATCTACATCAATCTATCTGTCATCTTGGATATCATCTCTTTACTTCCCTATATCTTCATTCCTATTTCTGTATACAACCTCTCTAAACCCATTAACAATAACACAGGTGTTGTTAATTTACTATGCCATTATAACCCGGTTGTAAATTTTGCTGACTGTAACTGATTCTTTGTTAAATTTTATTGCACTGCAGAGCCTCTATCCATCCAACTACTGCATATATGCTGTCTATACCTAAAAAACAATCATGTACTTTAATCATTTCATGTGCTATTGTAACCTGATAGTAATTTTTTTGCTGATTGTAATTGAACTTTGTTCAATTTTATCCCTCTCCTTTTGCTCTCAACAAATCACACCTATCCTGAGGGTCCATCAGCACCTTCTGAATTACACAGACACCACGCATAAAGCCAAGTTGGCCCACCTGGATCTTATCCTAATAACTAGTTTGGGCTAATCTGAAAGGAAACTTCAGTGCTAAATCCCTCTCCTTTTGCTCTCAATAAATCACACCTATCCTGAGGGTCCATCTGCACCTTCTGAATTACACGGGCACCACGCATAAAGCCAAGTCGGCCCGCCTGGATCTTATCCTACTAACTAGTTTGGGCTAATCTGAAAGGAAACCTCAGTGCTAAATCCTTCTCCTTTTGCTCTCAATAAATCACACCTATCCTGAGGGTCCATCTGCACCTTCTGAATTACACGGACACCACGCATAAAGCCAAGTCGGCCCACCTGGATCTTATCCTACTAACTAGTTTGGGCTAATCTGAAAGGAAACCTCAGTGCTAAATCCCTCTCCTTTTGCTCTCAATAAATCACACTTACCCTGAGGGTCCATCTGCACCTTCTGAATAACACGGACACCACGCATAAAGCCAAGTCGGCCCGCCTGGATCTTATCCTACTAACTAGTTTGGGCTAATCTGAAAGGAAACCTCAGTGCTAAATCCCTCTCCTTTTGCTCTCAATAAATCACACCTATCCTGAGGGTCCATCTGCACCTTCTGAATTACACGGACACCACGCATAAAGCCAAGTCGGCCCACCTGGATCTTATCCTACTAACTAGTTTGGGCTAATCTGAAAGGAAACCTCAGTGGTAAATCCCTCTCCTTTTGCTCTCAATAAATCACACCTATCCTGAGGGTCCATCTGCACCTTCTGAATTACATGGACACCACGCATAAAGCCAAGTCGGCCTGCCTGGATCTTATCCTACTAACTAGTTTGGGCTAATCCAAAAGGAAACCTCAGTGCTAAATCCCTCTCCTTTTGCTCTCAATAAATCACACCTATCCTGAGGGTCCATCTGCACCTTCTGAATTACACGGACACCACGCATAAAGCCAAGTCGGCCCGCCTGGATCTTATCCTACTAACTAGTTTGGTCTAATCCAAAAGGAAACCTCAGTGCTAAATCCCTCACCTTTTGCTCTCAATAAATCACACCTATCCTGACGGTCCATCTGCACCTTCTGAATTGCACGGACACCACACATAAAGCCAAGTCGGCCCGCCTGGATCTTATCCTACTAACTAGTTTGGGCTAATCCGAAAGGAAACCTCAGTGCTAAATCCCTCTCCTTTTGCTCTCAATAAATCACACCTATCCTGAGGGTCCATCTGCACCTTCTGAATTACACGGACACCACGCATAAAGCCAAGTCGGCCCGCCTGGATCTTATCCTACTAACTAGTTTGGTCTAATCCAAAAGGAAACCTCAGTGCTAAATCCCTCACCTTTTGCTCTCAATAAATCACACCTATCCTGACGGTCCATCTGCACCTTCTGAATTACACGGACACCACACATAAAGCCAAGTCGGCCCGCCTGGATCTTATCCTACTAACTAGTTTGGGCTAATCCAAAAGGAAACCTCAGTGCTAAATCCCTCTCCTTTTGCTCTCAATAAATCACACCTATCCTGAGGGTCCATCTGCACCTTCTGAATTACACGGACACCACGCATAAAGCCAAGTCGGCCCACCTGGATCTTATCCTACTAACTAGTTTGGGCTAATCTGAAAGGAAACCTCAGTGGTAAATCCCTCTCCTTTTGCTCTCAGTAAATCACACCTATCCTGAGGTTCTATCTGCACCTTCTGAATTACATGGACACCACGCATAAAGCCAAGTCGGCCCGCCTGGATCTTATCCTACTAACTAGTTTGGGCTAATCCAAAAGGAAACCTCAGTGCTAAATCCCTCTCCTTTTGCTCTCAATAAATCACACCTATCCTGAGGGTCCATCTGCACCTTCTGAATTACACGAACACCATGCATAAAGCCAAGTCGGCCCACCTGGATCTTATCCTTCTAACTAGTTTGGGCTAATCCGAAAGGAAACCTCAGTGCTAAATCCCTCTCCTTTTGCTCTCAATAAATGTATGTTGCTTTAATATAAACTCAGTTACCATAATATCCTTATATGCTAGCCTGTCCCTCAGTGTGTGTGACTCAGCAGCCTACCGCAGGCCACAAATATCCCCCACTAACTCATTACCTCTAATCTCTCATTCCATTTTTTATATCCCTCTGGAGACTTACCCTCTCACTCACTCTTTTCCTCTACCTTTTCTTACCTCTGCCTCTAGCTCCATTCTATCTCCCCATAGCCTCTCTGCCTGCCTAATCTCTACTCACCACTAGGTGGCAGCACCTTCCCACACTGCATACTCCTACTCTAATTTTACAATAGATTTTCCTCTTTTTACTCTCTCCCTCTTCATTCTCCCACACACTTCTACAGCCTACTATCCCATAACTTTTTCTCCTCTCCCCCTCCACTAAACTTGTCTCCTCTCCCCCAGAGTTACTCTGTTTCTCTAGCATTCCTATCCAGCTTTACTGCACTTGCTCTTACTTACCTCAGTTCCTACCTGAAGTGGCTGATACTTTTTCAGCAGGGCTCTTCTGCTCTTTTGTTCTATCCCGCTCCGTTCGCCCTGCAGGCTCACTCCGCTCCCCTACCCTACCCCCAATTCCCACCCACCTCCTGTGGTCCTATATTTATAGCCATCCCTCAATCCCTCCTCTTGGCAATGCCCAAACCCGCAACAGCATAACTCCTCCCTCTCCAACCCTTTCCCTATACTCCTCCCCCAATATTCTCCTGCCCAGCCTACTTTCATCAATCCTCCATATCCCTATCTCCTCAAAACAATCATAAACCACAAATGCCCTCTGTTACTTCCACAACTCTCACCCCCCATAACACTCCTCCTTATTCTACTTCCTCTATATCATGCCACCTCTTATACAAACCTCCGTGTACACCTTCCACCTCTGCCTCCATACCACAACCATTCAAATCACTTCCACAACATATCCGCCTCTCTTACTCGCTTTCACCCCACCTCACTATTCTCCTTAAAACACTTCCAAATACCTTCTAATTTCTACAAACCTAAATCCACATCCCTCTATCCATACCTAACCAAATAAACTCCTAAAAAAACTCATACATCTTCTCACATACCTCTTCTTAGCAGGTGACATCCATCCTAACCCTGGACCAAACACTTCCCCAACCCATAACCATAGTTCTAACAACATACCTACCAATAAAGACTTCAAATTCCTCACCATCAACACCCAAAGCTTAACTAATAAAACTACCCTATTTCATGCCTGGGTCAACCATAACTCACCTGACATAGAAGCCATCTCTGAAACCTGGCTAAAACCACACATAACTGACTCGGAATTCCTCCCCCCAGGATTTCAATGCCGCCGATCTGACCGCCTAAACAAAAGAGGTGGTGGAGTAGCACTAATTTACTCTAATCATCTATCTATCACACCTTTCCCAAATCCTATTCCATCCTTTCATAATGCTGAACTAGTAATTGGCATGCTAAAATTAAACAGCCATAAAATTATCTGCATCATCTCCCTCTATATCCACCCTGGCAATAACACCAATACCTTAGAAGACTTCCTCTCCTGGACCTGCACAAATATAAAACAAGAAACTTACATATTGGGAGATGTAAATATAGACTGGCAAAAAATCATAGACCCTAATCCCACCTTATCAATTAACCTATTCACCTTTACTCAGCTTATTCACACCATCACCAGACCCAAAAAATCCAACCGCCCCAGCTCAATCTTAGACTGGATACTAGTGTCCCACCCAAATAGAATCACTACATCTGGTGTCACTCCCAACCCTTTAGGTGACCACCTCCCGGCATTCACCCTCAGAGCCACCACCACTTCCCCAACCTCTCACCACCTCCTACATACCTGTAACCTAACTAACTTTAATCCCTCCACCTTCTCTGCCTCCCTTAAGCTCATCAACTGGAACCCTCTAAAAACACTGCCTCTTGACGAAGCCGTAGACTTCTTCAACTCTACATTCCTTTCTATCCTAAACTCCCTAGCTCCAACACGAACCAAAAGGGTTAAAGCCAAAACAGCACCCTGGCTTACAAAATCTACCAAGAAAATTATGCAACAAAGAGACAAATCTTGGAAAAATCTATCTCCACCACAAACAGCCAGAACTGCTACTAAAATACAAGCAGCTCCAAAACCTAACCAAAAAACAAGTCATTAAAGATAAAAAAATCCTACTACAACCACCTACAAATAAAACATACAAAAATCCCCAAACAATTTTGGAACTCTATAAACACCCTCCTCAAGCCTGGTACCACAAAAAACCCTTGTCCCGACACCAGCAAATCTGACCTGGAAATTGCTGAACTATTCAATGCCTTCTTCATCTCCTCCATTGCTGAGTTAACCAAAACCTTCCCAAATAACATCCCCCCACCAACCTCCTCCCAAGCTCCCACCCCACCTCCTCCCACTCACCATATTTTCTAACTTAAACCAGTATCCACCAACCTCATAAATAAATTTCTCTACAAACTTAAACCTTGCACCAATGCTCCTGACAACATTCCCTCCTCCTTCTTAAAAATTGCCTCTGACAGTGTTGCTCTTCCTATCAGCATCCTGATCAATAGATCACTTATTGAGTCATATGTGCCAAAACTATGGCATTCTGTTTTTATTCTCCCTCTCCACAAAGGTGGCAAAAACTGTAACTTCTCCAACTTCCGCCATATAGCCATCCTCTCTCCCATCTCCAAACTTCTCGAAAAATGCATTCACATACAGCTCTTGCCATTCCTAACCGAACATCAACTGCTCTCTCCTACCCAACATAGCTTCTGCCCAGGACACAACACCAACACAGCCCTTCTCTCCTTTTTACACGCTTATCAATTTGGCCCGGGATTCTGGTAACTTAGTTTCATCTGTTCTATTAGACCTTTCTAAAGCCTTTGATACCATCTCACACACCCATCTACTTAACCATCTATCTAACCTTAACATCTCACCTAAAACTCTTTCCTGGTTCTCCAGTTATCTTAATAACAGGTCCCAAGCTGTGAAATGGGGCAAATCCTCTTCCACATTCCTTCCAACACCCACAGGAGTCCCCCAAGGTTCCATTCTTGGCCCTCTGCTATTCAACATCTTTATTAATGATTTCCACAAAGCCATTCCCTTCACCAAAATTGTCCAATATGCAGATGACTCCACTCTCATCTGCTATGCCTCCAACCAAACTGAACTCAAGACTCTAACTCAATCTGCCTTCTCAACCACTGAAAAATGGATGCACCAAAACCACCTCTCACTAAACGCCAACAAAACTAAAATCCTCCTATTTTCCCCCTCAAAATCCACCCACATTGACAAAAACTCATTCCAAATTACCAGCCTCAACAACTCTGTCATTGATATTGTTCCCTCCACCAAACTCTTGGGAGTCACCATTGACGAAAACCTAAAATTCAATACCCATATCCAGCTCAACATCAAGAAAACCCACATAAAACTCGGCCTACTCTACAGGAATAATCACTTCCTCCCTCCCTCTACTAGACTGACCCTAGCCACAACTTACCTTCTCCCATCCCTTCTTTATGGTGCGCCTCTATTTACTAATCTATCCTTCACCCTTACCTCCAGACTAGAAGTATGCTACAACAAAATCTCCAGATTTGCCACTAAGGCAAAAGCCTCCTCCCACCACTGCTCCTCCACTAACTATAAACTGGCTAGAACTCCCCAATCAACTAGACTTCCTCCAATTAGTCTCAGCCCACAAATTACTATATCAACCCACCAGCTGTCCTGCCTTATCTAATATCCTCCAACCTTACAGCCCTCCAATGCCCCTTGGATCCACTCACCAAAACCTCATCTCCATCTACAAACCAAAGCGTCCTGCTGGTCAGCTTCTACTCTCCTTCACGCTAGCTAAAAAATTGAATGCCCTGCCCTCCACTCTGAGAGCTTGTGACAACCTAAACACCTTCAAAAGACTATTACACTCCTACCTGCTTCTTCACAGAAAATGTAACTGCACTTCTCACACCATACCTCCCAACCTCCCCCCTTCCTTCTCTCCTGGCTAACCTCCTTTCCCTTCAAACCTCTCTCTTATATTCTTACTATAAGTTATAACCAATCTTCTCCCAGCCGCTCACTCTTATGTCTCTCTTCCTCTCCTTCATAACTACTTGTAATCTTCTTAACTACCTAGTATTGGATTCCTTCTCTATCTACCACCCTTCCTGCTATAAAACTTTTTCACAACTATATACTGTATGCAGTGTAAAAGAATCGTTCTTTTGTTATTTCAACTTGATAAGTAACTTAGGAATGTAAAAAATTCTATATGTTATGTACTTATTATGCAAACCTTTACAGCTTAACAATGTAAACATTTTTTAACTTGTTATCTGATAAGTAACTTAGGAATGTGAAAAAAATTCTATATGTTATGTAACTTGTTATGCGAACCTTCACAGCTTAACAATGTAAACATTATTTGTAACTTGTTATCTGGAGCTTTTCTCCCCAGGCCTCCACTGAAAATGGACTCTCGAGTCCAGTGGACCTCCCCGGTCACCAAACTGGAATAAAAAAATAAAAATAATATCTCTGAGAAGCTTTTCTCCCTGGGTCTCTGGTGAAAATGAGCCAAAAGCTCAGTCAGACTAACCTGGTTAACAAATGTAAAATAAATAGATAAAATAATAAATAAATCTGTCTTCTTGTCTGTCTCTCTATTTAATATATATATATATATATATATATATATATAGAGAGAGAGAGAGAGAGAGATGTGTGTAAACATATAGATAAATACATATATAGATATAGATATGGATATAGATATATAGCTAGCTAGATAGAAGCATATGTGTATTTGTACATACATATCTCTGTATATATATATATATATATATATATATATATATATATATATATATATATATATATATGTATATATATATATGTATATATATATATATATATTTGGCACAGATGATCAACAGGTGTACATTTTGGCACATATAAACTGCAGGTATACTCTGTAAGAACCATATCCACAGTACACAGCGATGTAGGTTGGATGCCCTTGCTAACAGATCCATAGGCTGCTAGGGAGAACACTTGTGTGGTTAGCAGTAGGGTACCTAGGGTGTGGTGAGATGGACAACTACCCTGGGTGCAAAGTGTTAGGGGAGTGTGATCAGCCAATCCCAATCTATAATGCAATACCGGCTTTTAAAAGCCAGTATTGCATTTGCGGTCAAAAATGAGTACTATAGCACCCAGTGTGTGGTTTAAACTGTACAACTTTTGCTACATTGTAGCAAACAGTTTCCTACAATTTGAAAGTAAAAAAAAAAAATCACTTTTTTAACAAAAACCTGAGCACTGTAGTGCTTCATATAGGCAGGGTATAAACTGTACAAACTATTTGCTACATCGTAGCTACAGTTTATTAGAAGAACATTTTTTTTTTTGTTTGTGTTTTTTTTTAAGTAAAACATGAGCACCTAGTACTCTGTGCAAACTGTAATAACTGTTTGCTAAATTTGTAGCAAGCAGTTTAATATTTTATAACAAGAATATATATATATATATATATATATATATATATATATTTTTTTTTTGTTTTTTAAATAAAATGGAGTTAGAGTTGAGGGCAGTGTTTGTTTCAGAGACTTGGTCATGAGTCACAGCTGTTTTTCTTTGCAGCCTTTTCTGCTCTTGACTAAAAATTTATCTTTTGTGTTACTTCCCAAACTCATGTTGGGAAAATTTTTTAGGAATTTTAGCCTATGCATAGGCCATTGCCATCTAATAATAGTACTTTTTCTTTTTCACACACCCCTTGGCTGGTAATGGCAGTGCAGTGACTATCTTTGGCAATTTGCATATGCAGAGCATAGGCCACTGCTGGAGGATTAATGGCAGCATGGAATGTCACTTTTATGACATGGAAGTAAGTGCAGCAGCATGAAGTAGCCTGGGGTGACACACTCTGGAGGTGTAATGCTTCTAGTGACCAACCATACACAATGAAAGCTTCTCTTTTATTTGAGTGACTGAGCATGGTACCATGCAAGGTAAATTGATACAGCTAGTAATGCCTCCCATGGTAGACCATCCCCAGCTCCATTAAGTGACACTGAAGAGATTCTGGTCCCCTTGGAGGTATTGTTTTTGGTATCCACCCCAATGTATAATATTACCATTTGTCTGCAGTGCACAATACTGATAGTGGTGCTGTTGTATAACAGCAAAGTTCAATGCACACATACACAAATCTATACACATACACACAAATATTTCAGGAAAGGGCAATAAAGTCCTTCTAGCCTGTCAAAATACCAAAGCAGTCATTTTCCATAATAAATGCCCAAGGTGAACTTAAAAATATCTAAACTATCTGTTACTTTAATGTAATTTGGTAGTTTATTTCATGCTTTAGTTACTCTCTCATAGATGTTAGTACATCTCTCATTTATATATAATCTCTTACATAGGTTGTCTGATAATTCAGTACTATTCTCTGATTACCCCAAACATTCCCTGAGGTAGTTGTCTCCAAATGCCCCAAATACCTGAATAAGGTCTTCTCTTAAATATCTATGAGACACTGTACAAGTTGACATATTTTAGTGCCCTTGTTATATTTCTGCTGTGTTCGTTTCAGCTTGATCATGCTTTTTTTCTTATAAGGTTTCCATATTATTATTTCATTCTCTAGTTTGGGTCTGATGTAACTTTCAAACAGTTATCTCATCATTTCTTATTTCCTAGACTTTATAATCTTTGTAAACAGCCTACAGTTTTATAACTATCATTAATCAATTGTTTGATATGATTGTTGCAGGTCTGCCACACAGCATATCTGCATAACAAGCCCATACTAGTTTAGAAAGATCAAAACTCAACAAGGCAGAACCAATTATACAGTCTTGCCTCACTGTGCACATATAGTGCTCCGTACATGGAGTAGATAAACAAGCCATCCCCCTACTGATTATATGCAATTCACAAAGTCAGCATAAATAGATTACAACCTGGTTCCAGCACACCAACTTATGGGACAGCAGTCATGCGCATATCAGTGGTGCCATGTTCCCATGCACCGCAATCCACCTGACCGGCTAATAGCAAAAATAAAAAAAATAGCTAATTAAGTAACTAACTGACTAAGAAAAACAATAGTTTCACTGCATGGCATGAAAGTCCCTGCAGGCAACAGAGTTCAATATGATGCAGGTAAACCTGCTCCCATGTACTGCTTTGTCATCACCCCCACCAGTGATTCTGGTGAGCTTGACGGGAGCTCATACAACCCCACATCCCAACATAACCATAATATCAGAATAACACTTGGTCTACCCTCATGCTCAATGACTGTGTCTCCTTTGTGAATCACAGTCAAACATGATGGCAGGCCACAGTAAGGTTGTTTAAGGCAGTTATTTGTGGTACAGTGTCCCTCACAAAACAGCTACACATAACTTGTTGTTAAGGCAGGCTGCACTGTAGCTAACTGTTTATAATGTTATGTGAGGTAGCACTGTCCTGTTACACAATGCTCTCTGCAGTTGAGAGTGCACAAATACCTGGTGTGCAGCTGGGCACAATGTAGTCTGAATATTGTTATTGTGTGCCACTGTAGACTGCCAGTACTCATGTTTATGCATACCAGTAGTCCCCAAATCACAATAGTCCCCAACAATGTACTAAACACAATGCAAAGTGTTGGTATGCATCTGTGTACTATGTTTATGAATTCAAGGCTACATTTGTAAAGGGTTAATCAGTGCAATGCTTCATGGTTTGCATGAACTGCAGTGATTTTAATCTGAGAGTATGATATGGAATGTTTAACTGAAACAGGGTCTGCCAGTTCTGTCTCATTTGGGGATAAAGCCCTAACTAAACTTGTTTAACTTGCATTTCACTAGTGGTGTGAGTGCTGTAGGCATTGGCTAGAGAGAGAGTGAAAGAGAGAGAGAGAGAGAAAAGATGGTTAGAATCTACATGCATTCAGAGTGTGGAAACATGGGGCATATATCTGGGACTATAAACTCTAGGAAGAATCTCAGCTGTAGACAGAAAATCGACAGAGCTAGTTTGCCTTCAAGTGGGACAGAGCTATTGAAGAGACATCTCTAATGAAAGCAGAAGGCATGCCCCGCAAATATACCCATAACAGGCCAGCCCCTTGGGGTAAAAGGATGATTCCACCACTGCTACTGCTTGCCCCTCACACCAAAGTGGAATCAATATGTTACCTGGCTTTCACCTTGGGCATGATAAATGGGCTGATTGAATAAGTGGGAGGACAGCTTAATAGTAATCAAGTCTTGGGATATAAAATTATGTCAAGAAACAAAAATAGGAGCTGGCTAGCTAGGCATCTATTCTGTGATAAGAGAGTGAAATGAGCAGTTCCGCATCGCATTCTGGCTAGCTAGTCTATGAATATCCCCTTGGAGACATGCACCTGAGGGACTAGTTCAAATGGTTTGTGGTGCAGAGTGCAGGGTAGATTGAATCAAGGAAGCACATAACAGCAATACACAGGACTGAGCAGCTCCCATTTATGTACAATTTAGGATTTGGAAACTGAAAGAGATGAAAAGACTTAAGATGCTCAATGTAAACATCATGGACAATGTTCTGACATTCCTAAAAAGTCCAGATATTACTAAATAGATTTGATTGAAGCTGTGCTACAACAGGGATAGATTTGTCATAGGAAAAATATGCAAAAGCCATCAACATACTGCAATACTACAGCAGGATTTCAATGTATAAATATATTATTTGCAGTACAGTAAAGAAAAGAAGACATTGCAAGAATCCCAGAGGAGCTGTCAACATAAACATGTGCGGGAGGCACTTGTCATTCCAAATGTCTTATGGATTTTATTCACTTAAATAGCTTGCAGACTGATTGGCTGACTGTTTAGAATGATTATAAAGCTCAAGAAAATATAGTAAAATGTGACAAGTTTGATAGAACCTTAAGGACTAATCACCTACAATAAGCTTCTCAGTGATCAAATGAAGGCAAAGAGTGTACTATTAGTCCCATAACTGGGACAAAAACCATGTGTGCTGGCAAGAAGGTTACTAGTTGGCTGATGATGAATGAGCTACATATAGATGTACTTCAAGTTTGTTTCAATAATGGAGAGAAGGACAATAGGACAAAATTTGGTGTGACAACAGGTGTTCTATTTATTACCAACCCATTTTGTTGGCTCAACAGAGTCTGGCTTGGCTGCTGTATTGGTTGTGAATTACCTTTAAGTATGTTGGTGTATTTAATGTTTTGTAATATAGGCCCTACCTGCCTGAAACAATTTCCGGAATTTCTGTTCTCTTATAGACTAGCCATGGATCTGTGCTCTGCAATTTTGGAACTGCTAGTAGTAAAAAAAACTGGATTCCTTAAGCCTTTACTTGTCTTTATTAATGCTGAACCCTTTGAAACCCTTTGTCTTAGTCAGTATTAACATTTCCCACAATGATCAGTTTTAAATGAGCCTTTAAAACACCCTTTTTATCTTAGCTATGATCTCCAACGATGTGGTATATATTCCAGATTTATGTTGGTACAGCTGCAAAAGTTTTCTTTATTTGTTATGTTTTATTCTACTGCACTTCTACCTTGAGATCATTAATAACTTTAAATTTGATTTCCTTCTTCAAAATGAGAAAAGCAACTGACAATTTCCAGAGTTTGAGAACATGGGCTTCATTGATATACTGTTAGATGCAAATGGTAATGGAGTACATACGTTTGTCTTTTCGGCTTATCCCGGTTAGGGGTTGCCACAGTGGAAATCCGGTCCGCTAATGATCGGCAGTTGATTTTTATGGTGCTGAGTTGCCAGCCCGACACCCAGCCTTCAGCAAAGGCACACCCATTCACGCATGTCTTTCCATGGCTAAGTGTGTCTGTAAAATTTTCATTCTTTAGGTTGAAGGTTATCAGCAATTCAGCAATTGGAGAGGTCAATTTTAGTTACTTAAGCGGTTCTGTAGAGGAAGCAGCTGTTGAGAAATGGAAAATGGAGGATCAGGCTTTAAACTAAACTATTTAGAACTTAGATGACTAAGACAGAGGGGATTACAATCTGAGACACTTTTAGGAAATCATTGATAAATTCAGATGCTACTTCAAAGAAGACTGCATCATAGAAGAATGTCAGCTTGGAAGTTCTGCCTCCACTAATTAGTTATGATATACTGTGCCAAAATGTTAACAAGCTTTTCATTCCACTAGTTTTTTGTGTGTGAAAGAAGTTCTTTTTTCTGCTCTGTTGCTTGGATTTAATATTGTTACTCTGTATTGTACTTGGCAGATGTTGAATTTATTTTATGGTATTTATTCCAGATAGAATCTCACTAGATCATTAATAATTTAATTTCAGAAATTACTAAAGGCTCTGTTTGTGCACTGGTGTACTGTGTCCTGAGTGGCACCATGCCACTGTGAATATTTAAGAAAGATTTATGTATTTATTTAGGAGTGGTGGCCACTCCTCTTTGGCATTTACACCTTTGAGGCCAAAACTAATGTTAAGGACTTGCAGATGACTAAAAACATGGTGCCATAAGACCCTTCAAGAGGACCCATCAAAATAAACAGCTGGCATCAAAACTGTGAACTAAAACTAAATGCCAATAAGTGTATAATCATATCCTTCAGCAAGCATATCTCCTCTTGTAACTATTACATTGACAATACACCTCTGAAGTGTGATCCTGTAATTCGGGATCTGAGAACCAATGTCAACACTGAGCTGTCCTTTGATTCTTGTGAATATTCTGTTATAAGAAAGTTAGTTTTCATTGCATAGCTTGTATCTAAAGGTATTTTATCCCGGTACAGGGATGCAATTGTTCCACTGTACTTACTACTCACTGGATCAACCACTGGGTATACTGCCCCTTTCAGTATGCATGTGTCTAAGCACTTGTCACAAATAGAATGACCACAATGCTTTCTTACTAAAAAAAGCAAGGGCCTCAATAATAAAAATTATGCAGGCCATCTTAAAGCCTTGCCCCTCTTTTCAGTATCATACAGACTACTGAGAAATTACCTCTACCTTGCATAGAGCTTCAACAGACCCTGTTCTATCTGATTTATTACACTCTTATAAGTGCAATGGTATCATAAACACCCAGTCAAGGGATCTTAGCCTGCTTTGCTAAATAAATAGAATATGTTAGAGGGATAAAAACACAATACCACTTCTAAGGAACCTATTTCAACTTTACATAAAGCAAAATACTTCTCTTATTCCATTCAAATATAATTTGGATGAATGGATAGGTAGCTATAAAGTCACTTCTAATTTATACCCTTGTTCCTCATGGATAAGGGAAATATGTAAATGTCCCAACATATTCTTGTCCAGCTCATTTCTCTGTTATTCATAAGCAAAATATAAAGGCTAGAAATATTACTGGAGAGCAAGTCTAGACTTCTAAGATCTTCACAGACCAATAGTCTAGTAAGAGTCTATGAACCAAAGAACCTATAAGAATTCAACTGCAAATTGAATTCAATATAGTTTGGAGAAGGAGATCAATTGGCTTGCATAAAAGTGGCTATATTTGCTATAAATGTAGAGAGGTGGAAGTATTTTTGTATACTGTATTGCTTTTTGATTTTCTTTTTAAACTTGAACTTTTTTCAGAACTGAAAAGAGAAGGACATAATCCCTGATGCAATGTTATTTGAGTGTGATAGTTGTGACACTGTAAGAAGCACAGACACAAGCATTCACCTCCAGGATGCTTTCAACACATAATTACCATGTCAGACATAGAGGCCCCCATGATAAATTTTAAAAGCCAAAAGAGTTGAATAGCACAATGAGAATTTGTCATTGTACATATCCAGTACATGTTATATAAAAGTGACTTTAGTGATCCTGATAGGTTTTTGTTTCATGGTATTTTAGAGGCATCCAGAGATATTAATGGGTCCTTGGACATGCTTAATAGTGATAGTTGAGAGGTTATGTTGGATGGTATTTCCCAAAGGATGGTTGCAGGAGAGAGAGCTGTAAAACTGAAGTTGAATATGTTGGCTGGAAAATTTGGAATATCTCCTGCCTCATTTTATGTGATTCTATTTATAATTAGTTCTGCAAATTGTTGTGTACTCCTTTTGAGGTTGCAGACATAGCTAAAGAAAGCTTTATGGTTGTCCTTGGCCTAGGAGGCTATTTTCACCTCAAGTTTAGCGTAGACTAGATTTGCCCTTTGAGTAATTTTTGCCATGACTTTCTGTTTTTGTTAAACTTCATATTGATGTTGGAATTCCATGAGGGTGGCCTCTTTTATCAGTTTATTCTCTGCTTATTCTTTGTAGACACAGCTGTAGCTACGCATCTATTAGTAGGATTGTACTGGGTCTCTGTGAACAATTCTGCATACCAGCAGTTTTCTCAGGATTTTGGGGACTTGAAATTTTGCTGGTTTATCACTTACTAGTAGGCAATTTGCCTTAGAATAGTTCCAAAATAGTCCAGGGTTATCAGGGGTCCTGTGTTGTATTTTTATTTCAAAGAGACAGCTTTATAGTCCAACCTTACCAAAAAGGATATTAAACTTGGAGGGGGGGGTTCATGTTCTCATGTGTTAATGAGGATCAGATCCAGTCTCTTTGCACCCCTAGTATGAATATGGACTGTCTATCTGGTCCAGGGTATTTATATTGACAAAGCCAGGAATCTCTGAACTTGCAAGCTTGAGGTCATGTATGATTTCCATTGTATATTGAGGCAGTTAAAGTCACTAAGACTATGGTACTGAATGATTGATGTCTCCAATAAGTTTAAATATGTGATACAGGTTTCCAGGGTTATAAAGTGGTACCTATAGCTTACAAGGATAGAGTATGGGACTTTGTCTACAGCAATTTGGATAGTGAAGCATTCAAGCACATCATCCTTTTTGACCAGTCTTGAGGTATTTTTGTTTTTGATGTAAATCAAGACACCTTCAGCTTTAGTACCTACCCGTGGTGTCTAAATGTGTGGAAGGCATTGTAGCCCTTCACTGCCAAGGTTCCTCTTCACAACCATAAAACATGTCTCTGTAACTGCACTAACTTCTGCATTCTCCAAGGTGAGGAGAACTTGGAGGGAGCAGATTTTTTTTAGACTCCTGCAATTAAGTAGTAATACTGCTAGGCTATCTAGGGCTGGTTGTGTTATGATGGAAGATTTGGCAGTTTGGCATTGCCTAAACAAGGTACAATAGGGGAGCACAATGTTTTAGGAAATATTAAAAAGCCTAGAGAAGACAGTTGCACACATCCCTGGCAAAACAATGTGGTCTGTTGACGATATCCTCCCATGCTCACAAATGTTGTACCCCCTTGGAGTGACACCAAAAACTAAGCCAATTATTATAGTCAATCATCTTCTCTTCATATTATGGTATCATTCTTACAGAAGGTTGAATGCTGCTCAATGCTAGGCTCATCCGGCCTGGGATGCATAATCTGAGAACTACATCATGTCTGTCTTCATACAGTACAGAGATGTACATCACATATCATTTACACACAAATGGACTATGACTGATTCATTCTGGTACTGTGTGAGCCAATGACCTGAGTGTATACATGATCTGGCAGATCCTGTCTCCTAATAGAAAACTGGCTGTGACTTGGCAGGTGTATTGTTCATGGATGGTTTATGGGTGAATGCTAGGTTAACTGCCCTTATGGGCTATTTTAAGCCTAGCCAATAACTCATGGTCAGAATCAAACCTTGTATCTTGTGATTATAAGGTGAAGACCCTCACCATTATGCCAAACCCACCCACCCCCATTATTGACAACCTAACTGGCATTGTGAGTTCATGTATGTGAAGGCTTTGCAACAATTACGTTGTCTAATTACATCTTTCACATACCTTAACAGTTTGTTTAAGAATTAGTTAGTAAACATGAGGCAATCGCTACATTGGTTTAGGCTGCCCATACCCACCAACATGGCTGAGGAGATACCAGAAAAGCATAAATCCATGGTTACAGGCCCTTTTTACTTGATCTGAATGATTCTGAAGCAGTTCAGAATAAAAACAGGAGTATCTAACGCAAAACTTGAGGGGCAATGCTTGTCCAAAGAAAACATTTTAGTACTTAGTGTTAACTTTTTGCTCTCTTGTACATGAATCATTACGCCCATAACGTTCCCTCCTGGAGTTGAATCAATACACCTCTCATCACCCCTTCTTAAATACCACTTCTCATCTTTATCCTTTTCTAATTGCCCCCATCCACAGCTCTACCCCTCACATGCATTCCCTGCATACCTAAATTATAAACTTTCCAAATACAATCATTTAGAACAGATAGCCTAGAAAGAAATAATCCTATACCATGTGCTCTCAATCATATGATATTAACACTATCCTCTTAGACAACACTAATGTCTCCCTTCCTTCATCATTTTATAATTTATTTCATAGCTATACTCTTCATATCTCTTGAACTCTTTACAAGCTTTTCTGTACTGAAATGCATGAACGCTGAACTTCCTTGCAGCAATGTCTTCTTTTCTACTGTATAAATGTATTAACTTTCTGCAAAATTTTAGAGCTACCAGAACTGTATAGACTTTCACATGTTGATATAAACCCTTTACTGTATATACCTGTCTTGCAGTTGTGTTTTTTTTTTTCTGAGAAATGTAACTGTTGTTTTTCCTAAGAATTGTCTGAAATTCACATATTAATACAAATGAATTGTGATGGGGCTTTTCTTTCTGTGCCTTTGCTGAAAATGGTGTCTACCCAGTTGGACTTTTCCCATTAGCAAAGATAAATAAACAAACAGATATATAATAAATAACTATCCTAGTTTCTCTTTGTGCAGCTGGGGGACGGTGAAGTTTCAAGGGTAGTTTTGTAGCGTACAGTAAGTGTAAATTCCATGTTCAGGCACCTAGGCAGCGAGACATTTCCCTGTTGTACATTTGATTGGGGACACATGACTGAAGTGACAGTCAGCTGCAGAGAAATATGGCTATTTGCAAATTCCCTGTGGGCAAAGAGAAGCATATACTGCCATGCTCACAGATTTAATAACCAAATGCATGGAGGCAGAAGAAGTAATGAGTGCTGTGCTCAGTGTAGAGTACATACTTATGTAACTACAGCATGCAGAAGAGTGCTACAGCATGGAGGAAATCCTGCAGGCTACTGTAGTCACATTTATGCTCATGTATGCATTTTAGGTAATGTTCCCTAGAAAATGTAAAGCGGGTAATGGTCCACACACACCGATTATAAAGGTACTGCCCATTGTGCACTGCATTTGTACTGCCACTCACATATCCTCTGGCCAGCCTGCTGATGATGCCTGCCACATTGCCTGCTGACTCATGTTCCCTTGGGGACCATGGACATTGTTTTTCCCCCTGTGACTTTAGTTCTTGAAGTTGTGGGCATGGCAACACATTCTTCTCTTTGACCACAGGAAATTTGCAAACAGCCATATTTCTCTGCAGCTAACTGTCACTTCTGCCATGTGTCCCCAGTCAAATGTACCACAGGGAAAAGCCTTGCTGCCTAGGTGCCTGAACCCGTAAATTCCAGGTGCCTAGAAACCTTATGAGAAAACTAGCATGACTAAATTGGAAACAGTCCAGTAGACCTATACCATGGGTATCCATGGATGTAAATGTTTAAGTTGTTATGTAAGATTAAAATATATGACTTTACATAGTGTCTCATATAGATATTTAAGAGGTGACTTTATTCAGGTATATTGAGCGTTTAAAGTCAACTACCCCTGGGAATGTCTGGGGTATCAAGAGTTATAGTAGAGAATCATCAGACAACCCATGTAATTTATATTGAAATCAGAGGCGTACTAGTTGATTCTGTGACAGCATAGCTGATGTATGGAATCCATTACCAGATTATATTAAAGCAGTTTACATATTTTTATCAACAGTTTGGACATTTATTATAGGAATGACTGTTATGGAATGTTGGCAGGCTAGAAAGGGTTCATTGCCTGTACCTGAAGTATTTGTATCTGTGTATGTATGTAATAATGTAAAGTCAGCCAGCATATCTTCTTTCAATTGTCAATATCATAACATTTGGTCTACTTAGATAAGGTAGCAATTGCCCCATGCTTACAGACAATAAACTGTTTTTTACCTTATTACTGTCTGTATGTGAGAGATACAAATACTTAACTAAAATGGAGGCATCACTCTCACATACAAACACAGCCTGAGAGCAGCACATAACTCCACTGCACTCCATGAAGATTATGAAAATTATTGTATGATGAAACTGTAAATGCATTCTTGTCCTTAACTAAGCCTCCAAGATCCAACAAACACTACAACACCTATTAACATATCCATAGATGAGAGTCATCAGGAAGTAATTCACTCAAATCCAGTATACAACAACCCTCTGCAAATAAAAATGCACTAATGATTAGTCACTCCATAGTCAGACACGTAGAATCTACTCTCACAAGGCTGAACAACAGAAGGGTGACGCTGAGTTTTCTTTCAGGTGCCAAGACCTCTGACCTCTCAAGGACTCTAAAGACCTGTAAGCCAAGCAAATAGGTTCATAAGGTGATACTAGGCTATTGGCCCGTAGGCCCTTATAAGCCTAGCCAAAACTTTCACCCATGTTCCCTCAGAGTTAGCACTGGTTTCCCCTGTCCAGCAGGGACACAGGTGGGATCCCAGGGGTGTATTTTCTGTTTCCCATCCAGTTGTCCAGGTTCCTCATAATAAGGGCTAGAGAAGTACTCTGTTTGAAATGGAGAGGAAGTCTATTCCACAAATGAGGGAGTCTTTGAGACACAAATCTATCCCACCAACAAGCTCTATTAATGTCACAAACCAGGTTAAAGCCTTGCATGTGGGCTGCTTGAGTGGAGTTTGTCTTACAAATATGCAGCATCTCCATCAAGGCTGGATCTGAGATGGCCTTGTATGCCAGACACAGGTCACCTCTGAGCAGTCTGTATGAAACTGAGTAGAGGGACAGGGCTTTTAACCTATCTGTATAGGATAGGTGTTTAAGACCCTGGATTTTTCTCCAACTGTTGCATGCGCTTGGCAAGGTACATGCCAAAGGGGGCATTGTACTCGATAATGGATCTGAGTACAGGGATGTTATTACCTCCTTTTACTGGATGAAATGCTCTTATTTATGAGGTGGGCCATGCAGTAAGTCTTCTGTACAACAGAGGCAATGTGGTGTTCAAAAGTGAGGTTGTTATCAACCCGGGTGCCCAAATCCCTCATGACTGATTGCATGCTTAGTACATTGTTATTAATGTGGTAATTAGTGGAGATGCCATTTTCCTCAAAGTGGATAACAATGTATTTCTTGGCATTCAGTTTGAGGCCATGCTTCTGGCACCAGTCATCAGTGTGAATAAGACCCTCTTGGAGGATGTTCACATCACTAGGGGAATTTAAAGCAGTGCCCAGTTTGCAGCCATCTGCAAACTTGGTCAGCCACAGACCACTGGTTTTGACTTGCACCTCAGAAAAGTATTTCCCAAACAGTAGAGGCCCAAGGCCAATCCTTGGGGTACACCACTCATTATGGGTCTATTACTAAAGGTGGCTTCTCCTATTTAGACTGAGTGGGTTCTATCAGTGAGCCAGTTATGTACCCATCTGGTAACATATCTGTTGATTCCTAGCTGGGAGAGTTTATCTATTATGCCCAAGTGGGGAACAGTGTCATAGGCTTTGTCTAGGTCAAGGTAGGCGGTGTGCACCATCTTCCCTCGTTCATAGCTTTGGTGACTATTTTGAAGAAGTCAACCAAGTTTACCAGGCATGATCTCCCTTTGACAAAGCCAAACTGTGTAGGATCAAGCATTTAAAGGTAGTCAATGTCCCTGTTTATAAGGTCCATGATAATGTGTTCCATGGCCTTGCAGATCAGGCTAGTTAGGCTGATGGGACTATAATTGCCTGAGTCAGTGGATGCTCCACCTTTGTGTAGAGGGATGACAGTGGCTGTCCTCCATTCAGCTGGGATGAAGCTGGTGCTCAGGCTTTCGTTGAATAGGTTGTCTAATGGAGCTGACAGATCCTGCCTGAGTTCATGTAGGATACAGCTAGGGATGTTATCGGGTCCCATGGAGACTGTATTTTTTGCTTTTGAGAGGGCATTAAGAATCTGCTCCCTGGTGATGAGGGAAGGGAGGCAAATGCTGGGGATGTCCTGGTTTATTAATGGGGGGGATAGGGGGGTGATGTTTTCAGTGAACCTGCCTGCCAGCAGGTTGGCTATATCTATGGCATTTGTGTATGTGGTATTACTGACCACCGGTTCAGAACAGATTTGAGTGTTACCTTTGAGACTGCGGACATATGTGAAGAAGGCCTTGTGATTGTCCTTAGTGGATGTGACCAATTTAGACTTAAAGTTAGCCTTAGGGGATTTCACCAGTGATCTTATTTGCTTGTTCAGACAAAGAAGAGATTGTATCCACCTTGGCACCTCCTCCTTCTTGGTCTTGGACAGCAATTTTTTCCTTTTATTATTGAGTTTGTTTATTGCTGCTGTCCACCAGACAGGTTTACTCTTACTTGAGGAAGATGATTTGGTCCTATCAGATATTGCTGAGTCCATAGAGCTATGAAGGTGCTCATATAGTTTTTTGGTGTAGGCTTGGACATTAGTGCTGGTTCAAACTGAAGGGACAGTGGTTGTGAAGCTGCTTATACCTGCTCTGAGGAGATTGTAGTCAGCTTTGGAAATAAGATTATGAAATGGTGGTGATCCACATGGTTGTAGACAACTTAGCATGCAAAACCCTGAAGGATATGCTGAGAGACAGGTCTGGGCTCTCCATGCATGTCACAAATACAGGAAGGACTCTCGTGTTGAGTAGAATCATTCTTTCTCCAAGAATTATGCCAAAGTAGAAAGAAAAGATGACTGGCTTCGACACCTGTCTAAATAACTGGTGTAATTTGAGGACATTTGAATTTTTTCATCTCAAACTCATTCAAGAATGGAGCTGTTGATAGCAGCACAGACTCTACATGGTGGCCTATCAGAGAAGAATTGTGTAGATCAACTTCTTCAGGCATATACTCTGGTGTGCAGTATCCTCAAGATAAGAGAACATGGATCACAGACTCTGCATCATGGCTGGGCTAGCCACTTGACAGTGTAAAATGTGATTCTAGGTCATTTGATAGTGTTGACTGATCAACCTGCCAAACATTGCTACACTCAGTGTAGGTTCACTTGCAGGATGGTGCTTGGAAGTGGATGACATGATGGTAAGGAGTAGGCTAGACGTTCTATGTATCCAAAGACAAGATGGAAGTGCAGTGCAGCAAAGCCACTTGACTTGGGATTGAGAGTCTACTACACAGGGAAAGGACAGGCTAGAAATGGTGCGAGAATTGTGGTGAGGGAGAGGCTTCAGAAGGCAGTGAGGGATGTCATCAGAATTAGTGACAGACTCATGGCCATCAAACACCAGTCTAATGATAGGGTAGTATTTATTTATTTATTTTATTTAACATTTGTTGACCGGGAATGTCTGACTAGGTTCCACAGAGCCTGTTTTCAGCGGAGGCCCGGGGAGAAATGCTTCAGATATTCATTATCTCAGTCTATGCCCCATAGCAGGTTTGTGATAGTGAGGAAAGAGTGCATTCAGACAGCAGTTGCAGGACAATGTGAATTGCTTGCGGATAATGGGTGACCTGAATACACATATCAGGACAGACAGACAGAACAGGATATGAGGACTGCCTGGGTCCACTTGGATGGGGAAAGAGGAATAATGAAGGAGAGGCCATTCTAGACTTGTGTCTGGCAAATAGCTTGATAGTAGCCAACACATGGTTCAGAAAGAGTGACAGTCACAAGATCATATACAAGAATGGCCAACATGCAGCTCAGGTAGGCTTCCTCCTAGTAAGGAAAGGGCATAGGGGTAGAATCAGTGATTGCAAGGTCATCCCCAGTAAAACAGTCAGCCCTCAGCATAAACCCCTGGTTGCCACAATCAGCTGCAAGCAGTGGCCAGAAAAGGTGCTAAGGTTAATAGAGGCCAGGCTGAAGTCCTGGAAGTTGACTGGAGAGAAAACACAATGGTTCAAGGAATTACTCAGGGCTCTAGCACATCAAGAAGAAAAGAAAATAGGTGAAGCTGAAGAAGAATGCCAACACCTCAAAACAGCATGTGTGAATACTACAGAACAAATATGCAGCCAAGCCAGGTATCGAAATAAGGTATATAATGAAAACTGGTGGTGGAATGCAGAATTCCAGGAAATCATCAAAAGAAAGAAGGAAGCAGGAGAACATGGGAGTTAGGAAAGACAGACCAGGCTAGGATAGGAAGGAATACTCGTTGGCTAACAAAGAGGTTAAGAAAGGATTTGCAATTGCAAAGAACAAGGTATCAGAGGCACTCTACTAGCTTCTGGAAAGTGACCCAGTAGATGTCGCAAAGAAAATATATCACATTGCAAGGCAAAGACAGAAAGATATAGAAGATAGGCAAACATCCTTCATAAGGGATGTCAACAATGACCTGTGGTGCACAGGACATCAAATGTAGATGAAAGGAATACTTATAGCAGCTTCTGAATGGGCAAAATCCCACAAAAGCTATACTTCCCTATACACAACCTACTGTGAGAGAAGAGGAGGTTTCCTCCATTGAAGAAGTAAGAACAGCACTAAGGAAAGTGAAGTCAGGGAAAGCAGCGGGCTCGGTTGAGGTCCCACCAGATATTTATTTATTTCACATTTGTTAACTGGGTTAGTCCAATTGAGTTTGCAAACAAACCCATTTTCAGTGGAGATCCGAGGGGAAAAGCCCCAGTAAACATAAGTAAAGATAAAGTGACAATATACAAATATTAATTAGCAATCACAATACAAAATAATTGCAAAAAGAAAAGGTTATTAGCTATTTGCATTGCATTGATAGTAAGCAACCCATTTTCAGTGGAGACCCAGGAGGGAAGAGCCCTAGCATACATAAGCAAAGATAAGCATAAAGGACAAAAACTATTAAAAATAACAGTGCAAGTATGAAATGAATTAGAAAGAGAAAAGTAAAAGAAAAAAATTATGAACATTAAGGGTTGCACTGATATCAGTGGTCTAAAATTTACTACATATGAGAGTAAAAACAAAAAGATAATCATTGTATAGACATTGATAGGAAGTAGGGGGGATAAATAGTGTGGAGAATGGGAGGGCAGAGAAAGGAGGGGGTTATAGTAGGGCTATGGTAGTAGAGCTGAGTGTTTAGGAGGTTAGCTTAAGCAGACATTACAACAGACAAACAAAGTTAGGAGATGCAACAGGTTACACAGTAGGACAGAATAAGACTACATGTGGTCAAGGAAACGGCATAATTTCAAGTTTAGCTGGTGGGATTTAAGCTCCTTTTTAAAACAGGGAAAGGAAAGGTTTGATTTGATATGGAGGGGGAGTTTGTTCCAATTTAGTGAGACAGAATGTTTGTAAACTAGTTTGCCAATATTTCTTTTGGGTTTATAAACTAAGAGAAGATGCTGATCAGCACTCCAGAGTGGCCATGGGGGGGAGTAGAGAGTAATGTGGGGGGCGAGACCAGGACAGGCAAAGGGTTTTTGAGTATGGAAAAGGTAGTGTGGAGTTGTAATTGTAGAAAAAGGTGCAGAAATTCCAGCCACTGAAGTCTGTTTAGTGAGAGGCAGTGATGCAACGAGAGTGGTTGGTTTAGAATAAATCTGGCAATTTTGTTGTATGTTTGTTCCAGTTTCTGCATTCAGGTAGTTTGGATATTGGTAAGGATGGGGGAAGCATATAGAATGCTAGGTAAGAGAAATGCCGGCACAAGAGTGTGTTTAGTGCAGTAGTGAGGAATGTTTTGTTCCTATAAAGTAGTCCAAGTTTTTGGTGTTTTTTTAATGGCCTGTTGTATGTGCAAGTCAAATTTTAGTCGGTCATCAATTATTACCCCAAGGAGTTTGGTGTGTGAGGCAAGGGAGATAGTAGTGCCATCTAGGGAGGAAAGAGAAAAGTTGGATTTAAGGTGAGAGAGTGTCTGAGGTAGGAAGAGAAGGAGTTAAGTTTTCTTAGGATTAAGGATTAGTTGATTGTTTCGGACTCATTTTTCAACAGAGATAAAGAAATTCTATGTTAATGTGTGTAGTTTAGAGATAGTATTGGAGATAGATAAGAAAGTAGAGTCACCTGAGTATTGTATTACAGATGAGAGACTGCAGGATGAATGTAGGTTATTGGTAAAAATGTTGTACAGGAGCGGTCCAAGTATGGAGCCTTGGGGTACTCCTTTTTGAACAGCAAGGAAGGGTGTGAAAGCCTGCTGCTATCTAACAGCTTGTTTTCTGCCAGTATGGCAGGATTGGAACCAACCAAGAGTAGAAGGAGGGAGGTTTAGATCTGAGAGCTTGTTAAGAAGGATGGGATGAGACACAGTGTTGAAGGCTTTAGAGAGATTAAGGAATAGACAGGAGATGAAGAGGTTGTTGTCACTAGCTTCTGTAACCTTTTGCGTAAAGGCTAATAAGGCAGTTGAGGTATTATGCTTAGGGTGGAAACCATGTTGCGAGGGGGTGAGGAGATTTTTGTGAAGGAAATAAGACAGTAGTTGAGTATGTATACATTTTCAAGGATCTTAGAGAGAGGTGAGAGAATAGTGATTGGTCTATAATTAGAGGGTTCAACAGAGTTGCCACCTTTGTGCAGAGGAGTGGTATAGAAGGAATTCCATATTTCCAGTACGGTAGATTCCTGAATGGAGCTGTTGATTAAGATAGATACAGGGTATGCAATAAAGTCAGCAGCAATTTTCAGAAATTTAGGGGGGAATTTATCAGTGGTGGGAGAGCATGGTTTTAGTTTAAGAAGCAGGGATTTGGTATATTTAGTAGAAACAGCTTGCAAGGTAAAAAGCTGAGAGACAGAGGAGCATAGAGGTTTAGGGGGAGGTGAAGGTGACACAGAAGAGTTGGGATGAGTAGAGTTACCAGAGGGTAGGAGTTTAGATGTGCTGTCTATGAAGTGCTTGTTGTGTAAGTCTGCAGTTTCAGGGGGAGAGTGATAGGGGAAAGGGTTAGGGATGGTAGAACCAGTGTGGAGCAGGGACTTGATAGTACTTCAGAATTTTGTTCATAGGTTAGTACTAGGCTGACTGCCCTTGTGGGCCATTTTAAGCCTAGCCAATTACCCCATGTGAGAATCAAACCCTGCAACTTGTGTCTGCAAGGTAAACACCCTAACCATTATGCTATCCCCCCTGGGGTCATTTTGGGTGAGAGCTTTGATATTTAGTGAAATATAGGTGTTTACCCAAAATAATATGTTTTTGTATGATTTTTATGATAAAGAAGATGAGTGAGATGAGAGAAATGGCTCCTGAGGATAGTCATAGCATTGTGGAGAGAAAGGCATATCCCAGATGACTGGAAAATAAGCCTAATAGTGTAAGTGTTCAAGAAAAAGGGGAAATTTACAGCTGTGGGCAGTACAGAAGTATCACACTCCTGCCATATTGCATTAAAGTTTTGGAGAGGGTGCTTTATTATCGAATACACAGAGTATTTGAAAGTAAGATGGGAGTTGAGCAGTTCAAATTCAGATCAGGATGCAGCTCAACCGAGCTGATGTTTGCAGTGAGACAGATAGTCGATAGGAAGCTATAAACAAGGAAAGATTTGGAGAAAGTAAATGACAAGGTCTCAAGAAAGCTGATTTGGGAAATTCAACAGTTCAATGTCCTGGAAACACTGGTAGGATTCATGCAAGCTATGTACAAGGACCCAATTCTCAAGTATGAACAGTGTTTGGGCTCACAGATGGGCTCCCAGTGGAAGTGGGTGTACATCAGGATTCATCTCTGAGCCCGGTGCTGCTCATACTGGTGATGGGCTACATTACCAAACAGGTCTGAGGATGCAGATCAGCAAAGTTGCTGTATCCAGACAATGTGGCAGACTCTGAGCAAGAACTTCAGCAAAGGATAGGGAATGGAATACAAAACTGAAGGCACATGGAATGAAACTGAGCACAGATAAGATATCTGTAATGGAAACAAATGAGAAAATCAAAAGAAGCTGAGAATTGAGATAGAAGGGAAAATAATAAAATGGGTTAACAGCTTAAAGTATCTGGGAGTGTTGGTCTAGGAGAAAGGTAGTCTGAATGAGATCAAAGCTAGAGGCATTGCAGCCAAGTGGCTCAAAGTGGCAGGTGTAGTAGATGACAGAAGAATGACAAAAAAGCTGAAGAGTAAGGTGTACAAAACAGTGGTGTGACCAGTACTACTGTATGATTCAGAAACCTGAGCAGAAAGGGCAGAGCAGTTGAGTAAGCTAGAGATAATAGAGATAAAATGCTTGAGAAGGGTGGTAGGATGCACACTGTGGGACAGATGAAGAAACGAGGGAGTAACAGCCAAAGCCAATGTAGCTCCAATTGCAGAAAATGTCAAAGAAAACAGATTGCGGTGGTTCAGACACATGCAGAAAAACAGAAGACATTCCAGTAAAGAAGATTTGGAATAGACAGGAAGAAAGCAGGAGAAAATGAGGGCAACCAACAAAGTGATGGATGTATTGTGTGAGAGAAGGCCTGTGGCAGTAAGGCAAGAGTATCAAAGAAGGTAGAAGATCGGCATTGAATAGGGAGAGATGGTGACAGTTGAAACAACACTCCTACCCCATGTAGAAAATGGTGGAAAAGGGGCTTGATGGTGATTAATGATAATTAAATGTGACAGTGTGTGTCATGTTGCTTAGCCGTACTTGTTTTGACAGGGATGGCTTGCAACTTTTGTTCTAGGGCTTCCACATACTGATAAAAGCTTTTGCCATGCCCCAGAGCCTTTTTAGGCAGAGTCCCACTAACAAACCTCCAAACTTAACTGGCAAAACAATTCTATCACAAGGCTACATCAAGATGGCTGTACTAAATGCTAAAAGTACAGACAAAAAATTGCCGGACCTTGAGGCCCTCCTACATTTGTAGCACATTCATGTGTGTGTATAATCATAAAAACTTTCTCTTTACTTGGCTTTTGAACCTACCATACCTTCAGTTGCATTGGGAACTATGGTGGTGTCTCTGTATCTGTTTGAGATCATACCACACCTAGACAGACCTCACAAGGCCCATAAGCAAAGTTTATTGAGCTACATATCACACTAAATAGTACCAGCCTAATAGGACCCCCTATATGACTGCTGAAAATCACACTAGATTCCTAAATATACTGAATTCTATAAGCAGGAACTCCATTATTCTAGGTCACTTTAATTACCTGTTGATAAACTAGGATACTTACAGCTCAAATGCTGGCTACACATAAATTCTTAGACATCATAAATTCAAATTTCTTACATCAAATTGTAAGAACCAACTAGAATAAAAATATTCCTGACTTAGTCCTTAGAAATATATCATCTGTATGTACTATCCCAAATATTCTTGACTTAGTCCTTACAAATATATCATCTGTATGTACTATCCCATTGGTAGCCCCATCTCTAATTATGTCCGATCACAACCTGGTAACATTCACCCTCAAAATCTCCTTTTCCTACATATGCTAATATCACAATATTCAAGGATGTCCAACATACAAATCTTGTAAAATTCTATGATGAAGTCTCTAA